>NW_022261979.1:16170994-16198494 GCF_002021735.2 Oncorhynchus kisutch
TGATATGAACTAGAATGTAAAACACTAATGTGATATGAACTAGAATGTAAAACACTAATATGATATGAACTAGAATGTAAAACACTAATGTGATATGATATGAACTAGAATGTAACCACTAATATGCTATGATATGAACTAGAATGTAAAACACTAGTATGATATGAACTAGAATGTAAAACAGTAATATGATATGAACTAGAATGTAAAACACTAATGTGATATGAACTAGAATGAAAACACTAATGTGATATGATATGAACTAGAATGTAAAACACAAATATGATATGACTAGAATGTAAAAACACTAAGTGATATGAACTAGAATGTAAAACACTAATATGATATGAACTAGAATGAAACACTAATATGATATGAACTAGAATGTAAAACACTAATGTGATATGATATGAACTAGATGTAAACACTAAGTGATATGATATGAACTAGATGTAAAACACAAAATATGATATGAACTAGAATGTAAAACACTAAATGATATTGAACTAGAATGTAAAACATAATATGATATGAACTAGAATGTAAAAAAAATAGGTGATATGAACTAGAAGTAAAACACTAATGTGATATGAACTAGAATGTAAAACACTAATACGATATGGAAGAGAATGTAAAACACTAATATGATATGAACTAGAATGTTAACACTAATGTGATATGATATGAACTAGAATGTAAAACACTAATATGATATGAACTAGAATGTAAAACACTAATGTGATATGAACTAGAATGTAAAATACTACCATGATATGTACTACAATGTAAAACAGTAATATGATATGAACTAGAATGTATATACACTAATATGATATGAACTAGAAGGTAAAACACTAATGAGATATGATATGAACTAGAATGTAAACCACTAATAATATGATATGAACTAGAATGTAAAAACACTAGTATGCTATGAACTAGAATGTAAAACACTAATGTGATATGATATGAACTAGAATGTAAAGCACTAATGTGATATGATATGAACTAGAATGTAAAACACAAATATGATATGAACTAGAATGTAAAACTCTAATGTGATATGATATGAAAGAGAATGTTAAAATACAAATTTATGTGAATTAGAATGTAAAAAAACTAGATGTATTTAAAATAATAATTTTAGATGTGATATGATAAAAAATAGAATGTGAAAACCACTAGATTTATTTAAAATATAGTTTTAGATGTGATTGATTAAATCAGTATGTAAAACAACTAATTTGTTAAAAATGATAATGACAGATATGATATGAACTAGAATGTAAAACAACTAATATGATATGAACTAGAATGTAAACACTTATGTGATGTGATGAACTAGAATGTAAAACACTAATATGATATGAACTAGAATGTAAAACACTAATGTGATATGATATGAATAGAATATAAAACACGAATATGACATGAACTAGAATGTAAAACACTAATATGATATGAACTAGAATGTAAAACACTAATGTGATATGAAATAGAATGTAAAAAACTAATATGATATGAACTAGAATGGAAAACTCTAATGTGATTTGATAGAATGTTAAAACACTAATGTGATATGAACTAGAATGTAAAACACTATGTGATGTGATATGAACTAGATGTAAAACACTAATGTGATATGAACTAGAATGTAAAACACTAATATGATATGAACTAGAATGTAAACACTAATATGATATGAACTAGAATGTAAAACACTAATATGATATGAAACTAGAATGTAAAACACTAATATGATATGAACTAGATGTAAAACACTAATATGATATGAACTAGAATGTAAACACTAAGGTGATATGAACTAGAATGTAAAACACTAATGTGATATGAACTAGAATGTAAAACACGATATGATATGAACTAGAATGTAAAACACTAATATGATATGAACTAGAATGTAAAACAAATATGATATGAACTAGAATGTAAAACACTAATATGATATGAACTAGAATGTAAAACACTAAAGATGATGAACTAGAATGTAAAAACACTAATGTGATATGAACTAGAATGTAAAACACTAATACGATATGAACTAGAATGTAAAACACTAATATGATATGAACTAGAATGTTAAACACTAATGTGATATGTATGAACTAGAATGTAAAACACTAATATGATATGAACTAGAATGTAAAACACTAATGAGATATGATATGAACTAGAATGTAAAACACTAATGTGATATGAACTAGAATGTAAAACACTAATGTGATATGAACTAGAATGTATAACACTAATATGATATTGAACTAGAATGTAAAACACTAATGAGATATGATATGAACTAGAATGTAACACTAATATGATATGATATGAACTAGAATGTAAAACACTAGTATGATATGAACTAGAATGTAAACACTAATGTGATAGATATGAACTAGAATGTAAACACTAATGTGATATGATATGAAACTAGAATGTAAAACACTAATATGATATGAACTAGAATGTAAAACACTATATGATATGAACTAGAATGTAAAACACTAATAAGATATGAACTAGAATGTAAAACACTATGTGATGATATGAACTAGAATGTAAAGCACTAATGTGATATGATATGAACTAGAATGTAAAACACAAATATGATATGAACTAGAATGTAAAACACTAATATGATATGAACTAGAATGTAAAACACTAATATGATATGAACTAGAATGTAAAACATTAAGGTGATATGAACTAGAATGTAAAACACTAATGTGATATGAACTAGAATGTAAAACACTAATACGATATGAACTAGAATGTAAAACACTAATATGATATGAACTAGAATGTAAAACACTACCATGATATGTACTACAATGTAAAACAGTAATATGATATGAACTAGAATGTAAAACACTAATGTGATGTGATATGAACTAGAATGTAAAACACTAATGTGATGTGAACTAGAATGTAAAACACTAATGTGATATGAACTAGAATGTAAAACACTACCATGATATGTACTACAATGTAAAACAGTAATATGATATGAACTAGAATGTATAACACTAATATGATATGAACTAGAATGTAAAACACTAATGTGATATGAACTAGAATGTAAAACACTAATGTGATGTGATATGAACTAGAATGTAAAACACTAATGTGATGTGAACTAGAATGTAAAACACTAATATGATATGAACTAGAATGTAAAACACTAATATGATATGAACTAGAATGTAAAACACTAATATGATATGAACTAGAATGTAAAACACTAATGTGATATGATATGAACTAGAATGTAAATACAAATATGATATGAACTAGAATGTAAAACACTAATATGATATGAACTAGAATGTAAAACACTAATATGATATGAACTAGAATGTAAAACACTAAGGTGATATGAACTAGAATGTAAAACACTAATGTGATATGAACTAGAATGTAAAACACTAATACGATATGAACTAGAATGTAAAACACTAATATGATATGAACTAGAATGTTAAACACTAATGTGATATGATATGAACTAGAATGTAAAACACTAATATGATATGAACTAGAATGTAAAACACTAATGTGATATGAACTAGAATGTAAAACACTAATACGATATGAACTAGAATGTAAAACACTAATATGATATGAACTAGAATGTTAAACACTAATGTGATATGATATGAACTAGAATGTAAAACACTAATATGATATGAACTAGAATGTAAAACACTAATGTGATATGAACTAGAATGTAAAACACTACCATGATATGTACTACAATGTAAAACAGTAATATGATATGAACTAGAATGTATAACACTAATATGATATGAACTAGAATGTAAAACACTAATGAGATATGATATGAACTAGAATGTAACACTAATATGATATGATATGAACTAGAATGTAAAACACTAGTATGCTATGAACTAGAATGTAAAACACTAATGTGATATGATATGAACTAGAATGTAAAACACTAATGTGATATGATATGAACTAGAATGTAAAACACAAATATGATATGAACTAGAATGTAAAACTCTAATGTGATATGATATGAACTAGAATGTAAAATACAAATTGATGTGAATTAGAATGTAAAAAAAACTAGATGTATTTAAAATAATAATTTAGATGTGATATGATAAAAATAGAATGTGAAAACCACTAGATTTATTAAAATTATAGTTTTAGATGTGATATGATTTAAATCAGTATGTAAAACAACTATATTTGGTTAAATGATAATGACAGATATGATATGAACTAGAATGTAAAACACTAATATGATATGAACTAGAATGTAAAACACTAATGTGATGTGATATGAACTAGAATGTAAAACACTAATATGATATGAACTAGAATGTAAAACACTAATATGATATGAACTAGAATGTTAAACACTAATGTGATATGATATGAACTAGAATGTAAAACACTAATATGATATGAACTAGAATGTAAAACACTAATGTGATATGAACTAGAATGTAAAACACTACCATGATATGAACTAGAATGTAAAACACTAATATGATATGAACTAGAATGTAAAACACTAATATGATATGAACTAGAATGTAAAACACTAATGAGATATGATATGAACTAGAATGTAACACTAATATGATATGATATGAACTAGAATGTAAAACACTAGTATGATATGAACTAGAATGTAAAACACTAATGTGATATGATATGAACTAGAATGTAAAGCACTAATGTGATATGATATGAACTAGAATGTAAAACACAAATATGATATGAACTAGAATGTAAAACTCTAATGTGATATGATATGAACTAGAATGTAAAATACAAATTTTATGTGAATTAGAATGTAAAAAAACTAGATGTATTTAAAATAATAATTTTAGATGTGATATGATAAAAAATAGAATGTGAAAACCACTAGATTTATTTAAAATTATAGTTTTAGATGTGATATGATTTAAATCAGTATGTAAAACAACTATATTTGTTAAAATGATAATGACAGATATGATATGAACTACAATGTAAAACACTAATATGATATGAACTAGAATGTAAAACACTAATGTGATGATATGAACTAGAATGTAAAACACTAATATGATATGAACTAGAATGTAAAACACTAATGTGATATGATATGAACTAGAATGTAAAACACTAATATGATATGAACTAGAATGTAAAACACAAAGATGTGTATAAGAGACAGCACTAATATGATATGAACTAGAATGTAAAGCACTAATGTGATATGATATGAACTAGAATGTAAAACACAAATATGATATGAACTAGAATGTAAAACTCTAATGTGATATGATATGAACTAGAATGTAAAATACAAATTTTATGTGAATTAGAATGTAAAAAAAACTAGATGTATTTAAAATAATAATTTTAGATGTGATATGATAAAAAATAGAATGTGAAAACCACTAGATTTATTTAAAATTATAGTTTTAGATGTGATATGATTTAAATCAGTATGTAAAACAACTATATTTGTTTAAAATGATAATGACAGATGTGATATGAACCAGTATGAAAAACACTATATATGGTTAAAATGATAATGACAGATATGATATGAACTACAATGTAAAACACTAATATGATATGAACTAGAATGTAAAACACTAATGTGATGTGATATGAACTAGAATGTAAAACACTAATATGATATGAACTAGAATGTAAAACACTAATGTGATATGATATGAACTAGAATATAAAACACGAATATGACATGAACTAGAATGTAAAACACTAATATGATATGAACTAGAATGTAAAACACTAATGTGATATGAACTAGAATGTAAAACACTAATGTGATATGAACTAGAATGTAAAACTCTAATGTGATTTGAACTAGAATGTAAAACACTAATGTGATATGAACTAGAATGTAAAACACTAATGTGATGTGATATGAACTAGAATGTAAAACACTAATGTGATGTGAACTAGAATGTAAAACACTAATATGATATGAACTAGAATGTAAAACACTAATATGATATGAACTAGAATGTAAAACACTAATATGATATGAACTAGAATGTAAAACACAAATATGATATGAACTAGAATGTAAAACACTAATATGATATGAACTAGAATGTAAAACACTAAGGTGATATGAACTAGAATGTAAAACACTAATGTGATATGAACTAGAATGTAAAACACTAATATGATATGAACTAGAATGTAAAACACAAATATGATATGAACTAGAATGTAAAACACAAATATGATATGAACTAGAATGTAAAACACTAATATGATATGAACTAGAATGTAAAACACTAAGGTGATATGAACTAGAATGTAAAACACTAATGTGATATGAACTAGAATGTAAAACACTAATACGATATGAACTAGATGTAGAACACTAATATGATATGAACTAGAATGTTAAACACTAATGTGATATGATATGAACTCGAATGTAAAACACTAATATGATATGAACTAGAATGTAAAACACTAATGAGATATGATATGAACTAGAATGTAAAACACTAATGTGATATGAACTAGAATGTAAAACACTAATGTGATATGAACTAGAATGTTATAACACTAATATGATATGAACTATAATGTAAAACACTAATGAGATATGATATGAACTAGAATGTTAACACTAATATGATATGATATGAACTGGAATGTAAAACACTAGTATGCTATGAACTAGAATGTAAACACTAATGTGATATGATATGAACTAGAATGTAAAGCACTAATGTGATATGATATAAACTAGAATGTAAAACACTAATATGATATGAACTAGAATGTAAAACACTAATATGATATGAACTAGAATGTTAAAACACTAATAAGATATGAACTAGAATGTAAAACACTAATGTTGATATGATATGAACTAGAATGTAAAGCACTAATGTGATATGATATGAACTAGAATGTTAAAACACAAATATGATATGAACTAGAATGTAAAACACTAATATGATATGAACTAGAATGTAAAACACTAATATGATATGAACTAGAATGTAAAACATTAAGGTGATATGAACTAGAATGTAAAACACTAATGTGATATGAACTAGAATGTTAAAACACTAATACGATATGAACTAGAATGTAAAACACTAATATGATATGAACTAGAATGTTAAACACTAATGTGATATGATATGAACTAGAATGTAAAACACTAATATGATATGAACTAGAATGTAAAACACTAATGTGATATGAACTAGAATGTAAAACACTACCATGATATGTACTACAATGTTAAACAGTAATATGATATGAACTAGAATGTATAACACTAATATGATATGAACTAGAATGTAAAACACTAATGTGATATGAACTAGAATGTAAAACACTAATGTGATGTGATATGAACAGAATGTAAAACACTAATGTGATGTGAACTAGAATGTAAAACACTAATATGATATGAACTAGAATGTAAAAACACTAATATGATATGAACTAGAAATGTAAAACACTAATATGATATGAACTAGAATGTAAAACACTAATGTGATATGATGAACTAGAATGTAAAACACTAATATGATATGAACTAGAATGTAAAACACTAATATGATATGAACTAGAATGTAAAACACTAATAAGATATGAACTAGAATGTAAAACACTAATGTGATATGATATGAACTAGAATGTAAAGCACTAATATGATATGAACTAGAATGTAAAACACTAATGTGATATGAACTAGAATGTAAAACACTACCATGATATGTACTACAATGTAAAATAGTAATATGATATTGAACTAGAATGTATAACACTAATATGATATGAAACTAGAATGTAAAACACTAATGTGATATGAACTAGAATGTAAAACACTAATGTGATGTGATATGAACTAGAATGTAAACACTAATGTGATGTGAACTAGAATGTAAAACACTAATATGATATGATATGAACTAGAATGTAAAACACTAATATGATATGAACTAGAATGTAAAACACTAATGTGATATGAACTAGAATGTAAAACACTACCATGATATGTACTACAATGTAAAACAGTAATATGATATGAACTAGAATGTATAACACTAATATGATATGAACTAGAATGTAAAACACTAATGTGATATGAACTAGAATGTAAAACACTAATGTGATGTGATATGAACTAGAATGTAAAACACTAATGTGATGTGAACTAGAATGTAAACACTAATATGATATGAACTAGAATGTAAACACTAATATGATATGAACTAGAATGTAAAACACTAATATGATATGAACTAGAATGTAAAACACTAATGTGATATGATATGAACTAGAATGTAAAATACAAATATGATATGAACTAGAATGTAAAACACTAATATGATATGAACTAGAATGTAAAACACTAATATGATATGAACTAGAATGTAAAACACGAAGGTGATATGAACTAGAATGTAAAACACTAATGTGATATGAACTAGAATGTAAAAACACTAATACGATATGAACTAGAATGTAAACACTAATATGATATGAACTAGAATGTTAAACACTAATGTGATATGATATGAACTAGAATGTAAAACACTAATATGATATGAACTAGAATGTAAAACACTAATGAGATATGATATGAACTAGAATGTAAAACACTAATGTGATATGAACTAGAATGTAAAACACTAATGTGATATGAACTAGAATGTATAACACTAATATGATATGAACTAGAATGTAAAACACTAATGAGATATGATATGAACTAGAATGTAACACTAATATGATATGATATGAACTAGAATGTAAAACACTAGTATGCTATGAACTAGAATGTAAAACACTAATGTGATATGATATGAACTAGAATGTAAAGCACTAATGTGATATGATATTGAACTAGAATGTAAAACACTAATATGATATGAAACTAGAATGTAAAACACTAATATGATATGAACTAGAATGTAAAACACTAATAAGATATGAACTAGAATGTAAAACACTAATGTGATATGATATGAACTAGAATGTAAAGCACTAATGTGATATGATATAAACTAGAATGTAAAACACAATATGATATGAACTAGAATGTAAAACACGAATATGATATGAACTAGAATGTAAAACACTAATATGATATGAACTAGAATGTAAAACACTAATGTGATATGAACTAGAATGTAAAACACTAATACGATATGAACTAGAATGTAAAACACTAATATGATATGAACTAGAATGTTAAACACTAATGTGATATGATATGAACTAGAATGTAAAACACTAATATGATATGAACTAGAATGTAAAACACTAATGTGATATGAACTAGAATGTAAAACACTACCATGATATGTACTACAATGTAAAACAGTAATATGATATGAACTAGAATGTATAACACTAATATGATATGAACTAGAATGTAAAACACTAATGAGATATGATATGAACTAGAATGTAACACTAATATGATATGATATGAACTAGAATGTAAAACACTAGTATGCTATGAACTAGAATGTAAAACACTAATGTGATATGATATGAACTAGAATGTAAGCACTAATGTGATATGATATGAACTAGAATGTAAAACACAAATATGATATGAACTAGAATGTAAAACTCTAATGTGATATGATATGAACTAGAATGTAAAATACAAATTCTATGTGATTAGAATGTACAAAAAACTAGATGTATTTAAAATAATAATTTTAGATGTGATATGATAAAAAATAGAATGTGAAAACCACTAGATTTATTTAAAATTATAGTTTTAGATGTGATATGATTTAAATCAGTATGTAAAACAACTATATTTGGTTAAAATGATAATGACAGATATGATATGAACTACAATGTAAACACTAATATGATATGAACTAGAATGTAAACACTAATGTGATGTGATATGAACTAGAATGTAAAACACTAATATGATATGAACTAGAATGTAAAACACTAATATGATATGAACTAGAATGTTAAACACTAATGTGATATGAACTAGAATGTAAAACACTAATACGATATGAACTAGAATGTAAAACACTAATATGATATGAACTAGAATGTTAAACACTAATGTGATATGATATGAACTAGAATATAAAACACGAATATGACATGAACTAGAATGTAAAACACTAATATGATATGAACTAGAATGTAAAACACTAATGTGATATGAACTAGAATGTAAAACACTAATGTGATATGAACTAGAATGTAAAACTCTAATGTGATTTGAACTAGAATGTAAAACACTAATGTGATATGAACTAGAATGTAAAACACTAATGTGATGTGATATGAACTAGAATGTAAAACACTAATATGATATGAACTAGAATGTAAAACACTAATATGATATGAACTAGAATGTAAAATACAAATATGATATGAACTAGAATGTAAAACACAAATATGATATGAACTAGAATGTAAAACACTAACTATGATATGAACTAGAATGTAAAACACTAAGGTGATATGAACTAGAATGTAAAACACTAATGTGATATGAACTAGAATGTAAAACACTAATACGATATGAACTAGAATGTAAAATACAATATGATATGAACTAGAATGTAAAACACAAATATGATATGAACTAGAATGTAAAACACTAATATGATATGAACTAGAATGTAAAACACTAAGGTGATATGAACTAGAATGTAAAACACTAATGTGATATGAACTAGAATGTAAAACACTAATACGATATGAACTAGAATGTAGAACACTAATATGATATGAACTAGAATGTTAAACACTAATGTGATATGATATGAACTCGAATGTAAAACACTAATATGATATGAACTAGAATGTAAAACACTAATGAGATATGATATGAACTAGAATGTAAAACACTAATGTGATATGAACTAGAATGTAAACACTAATGTGATATGAACTAGAATGTATAACACTAATATGATATGAACTATAATGTAAAACACTAATGAGATATGATATGAACTAGAATGTAACACTAATATGATATGATATGAACTGGAATGTAAAACACTAGTATGCTATGAACTAGAATGTAAAACACTAATGTGATATGATATGAACTAGAATGTAAAGCACTAATGTGATATGATATAAACTAGAATGTAAAACACTAATATGATATGAACTAGAATGTAAAACACTAATATGATATGAACTAGAATGTAAAACACTAATAAGATATGAACTAGAATGTAAAACACTAATGTGATATGATATGAACTAGAATGTAAAGCACTAATGTGATATGATATGAACTAGAATGTAAAACACAAATATGATATGAACTAGAATGTAAAACACTAATATGATATGAACTAGAATGTAAAACACTAATATGATATGAACTAGAATGTAAAACATTAAGGTGATATGAACTAGAATGTAAAACACTAATGTGATATGAACTAGAATGTAAAACACTAATACGATATGAACTAGAATGTAAAACACTAATATGATATGAACTAGAATGTTAAACACTAATGTGATATGATATGAACTAGAATGTAAAACACTAATATGATATGAACTAGAATGTAAAACACTAATGTGATATGAACTAGAATGTAAAACACTACCATGATATGTACTACAATGTAAAACAGTAATATGATATGAACTAGAATGTATAACACTAATATGATATGAACTAGAATGTAAAACACTAATGTGATATGAACTAGAATGTAAAACACTAATGTGATGTGATATGAACTAGAATGTAAAACACTAATGTGATGTGAACTAGAATGTAAAACACTAATATGATATGAACTAGAATGTAAAACACTAATATGATATGAACTAGAATGTAAAACACTAATATGATATGAACTAGAATGTAAAACACTAATGTGATATGATATGAACTAGAATGTAAAACACTAATATGATATGAACTAGAATGTAAAACACTAATATGATATGAACTAGAATGTAAAACACTAATAAGATATGAACTAGAATGTAAAACACTAATGTGATATGATATGAACTAGAATGTAAAGCACTAATATGATATGAACTAGAATGTAAAACACTAATGTGATATGAACTAGAATGTAAAACATACCATGATATGTACTACAATGTAAAATAGTAATATGATATGAACTAGAATGTATAACACTAATATGATATGAACTAGAATGTAAAACACTAATGTGATATGAACTAGAATGTAAAACACTAATGTGATGTGATATGAACTAGAATGTAAAACACTAATGTGATGTGAACTAGAATGTAAAACACTAATATGATATGATATGAACTAGAATGTAAAACACTAATATGATATGAACTAGAATGTAAAACACTAATGTGATATGAACTAGAATGTAAAAACCACTACCATGATATGTACTACAATGTAAAACAGTAATATGATATGAACTAGAATGTATAACACTAATATGATATGAACTAGAATGTAAAACACTAATGTGATATGAACTAGAATGTTAAAACACTAATGTGATGTGATATGAACTAGAATGTAAAACACTAATGTGATGTGAACTAGAATGTAAAACACTAATATGATATGAACTAGAATGTAAACACTAATATGATATGAACTAGAATGTAAAACACTAATATGATATGAACTAGAATGTAAAACACTAATGTGATATGATATGAACTAGAATGTAAAATACAAATATGATATGAACTAGAATGTAAAACACTAATATGATATGAACTAGAATGTAAAACACTAATATGATATGAACTAGAATGTAAAACACGAAGGTGATATGAACTAGAATGTAAACACTAATGTGATATGAACTAGAATGTAAAACACTAATACGATATGAACTAGAATGTAAAACACTAATATGATATGAACTAGAATGTTAAACACTAATGTGATTATGATATGAACTAGAATGTAAAACACTAATATGATATGAACTAGAATGTAAAACCACTAATGAGATATGATATGAACTAGAATGTAAAACACTAATGTGATATGAACTAGAATGTAAAACACTAATGTGATATGAACTAGAATGTATAACACTAATATGATATGAACTAGAATGTAAAACACTAATGAGATATGATATGAACTAGAATGTAACACTAATATGATATGATATGAACTAGAATGTAAACACTAGTATGCTATGAACTAGAATGTAAAACACTAATGTGATATGATATGAACTAGAATGTAAAGCACTAATGTGATATGATATGAACTAGAATGTAAAACACTAATATGATATGAACTAGAATGTAAAACACTAATATGATATGAACTAGAATGTAAAACACTAATAAGATATGAACTAGAATGTAAAACACTAATGTGATATGATATGAACTAGAATGTAAAGCACTAATGTGATATGATATAAACTAGAATGTAAAACACAAATATGATATGAACTAGAATGTAAAACACGAATATGATATGAACTAGAATGTAAAACACTAATATGATATGAACTAGAATGTAAAACACTAATGTGATATGAACTAGAATGTAAAACACTAATACGATATGAACTAGAATGTAAAACACTAATATGATATGAACTAGAATGTTAAACACTAATGTGATATGATATGAACTAGAATGTAAAACACTAATATGATATGAACTAGAATGTAAAACACTAATGTGATATGAACTAGAATGTAAAACACTACCATGATATGTACTACAATGTAAAACAGTAATATGATATGAACTAGAATGTATAACACTAATATGATATGAACTAGAATGTAAAACACTAATGAGATATGATATGAACTAGAATGTAACACTAATATGATATGATATGAACTAGAATGTAAAACACTAGTATGCTATGAACTAGAATGTAAAACACTAATGTGATATGATATGAACTAGAATGTAAAGCACTAATGTGATATGATATGAACTAGAATGTAAAACACAAATATGATATGAACTAGAATGTAAAACTCTAATGTGATATGATATGAACTAGAATGTAAAATACAAATTCTATGTGAATTAGAATGTACAAAAAACTAGATGTATTTAAAATAATAATTTTAGATGTGATATGATAAAAAATAGAATGTGAAAACCACTAGATTTATTTAAAATTATAGTTTTAGATGTGATATGATTTAAATCAGTATGTAAAACAACTATATTTGGTTAAAATGATAATGACAGATATGATATGAACTACAATGTAAAACACTAATATGATATGAACTAGAATGTAAAACACTAATGTGATGTGATATGAACTAGAATGTAAAACACTAATATGATATGAACTAGAATGTAAAACACTAATATGATATGAACTAGAATGTTAAACACTAATGTGATATGAACTAGAATGTAAAACACTAATACGATATGAACTAGAATGTAAAACACTAATATGATATGAACTAGAATGTTAAACACTAATGTGATATGATATGAACTAGAATATAAAACACGAATATGACATGAACTAGAATGTAAAACACTAATATGATATGAACTAGAATGTAAAACACTAATGTGATATGAACTAGAATGTAAAACACTAATGTGATATGAACTAGAATGTAAAACTCTAATGTGATTTGAACTAGAATGTAAAACACTAATGTGATATGAACTAGAATGTAAAACACTAATGTGATGTGATATGAACTAGAATGTAAAACACTAATATGATATGAACTAGAATGTAAAACACTAATATGATATGAACTAGAATGTAAAATACAAATATGATATGAACTAGAATGTAAAACACAAATATGATATGAACTAGAATGTAAAACACTAATATGATATGAACTAGAATGTAAAACACTAAGGTGATATGAACTAGAATGTAAAACACTAATGTGATATGAACTAGAATGTAAAACACTAATACGATATGAACTAGAATGTAAAACACTAATATGATATGAACTAGAATGTTAAACACTAATGTGATATGATATGAACTCGAATGTAAAACACTAATATGATATGAACTAGAATGTAAAACACTAATGAGATATGATATGAACTAGAATGTAAAACACTAATGTGATATGAACTAGAATGTAAAACACTAATGTGATATGAACTAGAATGTATAACACTAATATGATATGAACTAGAATGTAAAACACTAATGAGATATGATATGAACTAGAATGTAACACTAATATGATATGATATTAACTGGAATGTAAAACACTAGTATGCTATGAACTAGAATGTAAAACACTAATGTGATATGATATGAACTAGAATGTAAAGCACTAATGTGATATGATATAAACTAGAATGTAAAACACTAATATGATATGAACTAGAATGTAAAACACTAATATGATATGAACTAGAATGTAAAACACTAATAAGATATGAACTAGAATGTAAAACACTAATGTGATATGATATGAACTAGAATGTAAAGCACTAATGTGATATGATATGAACTAGAATGTAAAACACAAATATGATATGAACTAGAATGTAAAACACTAATATGATATGAACTAGAATGTAAAACACTAATATGATATGAACTAGAATGTAAAACACTAATGTGATATGAACTAGAATGTAAACACTAATACGATATGAACTAGAATGTAAACACTAATATGATATGAACTAGAATGTTAAACACTAATGTGATATGATATGAACTAGAATGTAAAACACTAATATGATATGAACTAGAATGTAAAACACTAATGTGATATGAACTAGAATGTAAAACACTACCATGATATGTACTACAATGTAAACAGTAATATGATATGAACTAGAATGTATAACACTAATATGATATGAACTAGAATGTAAAACACTAATGAGATATGATATGAACTAGAATGTAACACTAATATGATATGATATGAACTAGAATGTAAAACACTAGTATGCTATGAACTAGAATGTAAAACACTAATGTGATATGATATGAACTAGAATGTAAAGCACTAATGTGATATGATATGAACTAGAATGTAAAACACAAATATGATATGAACTAGAATGTAAAACTCTAATGTGATATGATATGAACTAGAATGTAAAATACAAATTTTATGTGAATTAGAATGTAAAAAAAACTAGATGTATTTAAAATAATAATTTTAGATGTGATATGATAAAAAATAGAATGTGAAAACCACTAGATTTATTTAAAATTATAGTTTTAGATGTGATATGATTTAAATCAGTATGTAAAACAACTATATTTGTTTAAAATGATAATGACAGATGTGATATGAACCAGTATGAAAAACAACTATATATGGTTAAAATGATAATGACAGATATGATATGAACTACAATGTAAAACACTAATATGATATGAACTAGAATGTAAAACACTAATGTGATGTGATATGAACTAGAATGTAAAACACTAATATGATATGAACTAGAATGTAAAACACTAATGTGATATGATATGAACTAGAATATAAAACACGAATATGACATGAACTAGAATGTAAAACACTAATATGATATGAACTAGAATGTAAAACACTACCATGATATGTACTACAATGTAAAACAGTAATATGATATGAACTAGAATGTATAACACTAATATGATATGAACTAGAATGTAAAACACTAATGAGATATGATATGAACTAGAATGTAACACTAATATGATATGATATGAACTAGAATGTAAAACACTAGTATGCTATGAACTAGAATGTAAAACTCTAATGTGATATGATATGAACTAGAATGTAAAATACAAATTTATGTGAATTAGAATGTAAAAAAAACTAGATGTATTTAAAATAATAATGTTAGATGTGATATGATAAAAAATAGAATGTGAAAAACACTAGATTTATTTAAAATTATAGTTTTAGATGTGATATGATTTAAATCAGTATGTAAAACAACTATATTTGGTTAAAATGATAATGACAGATATGATATGAACTACAATGTAAAACACTAATATGATATGAACTAGAATGTAAAACACTAATGTGATGTGATATGAACTAGAATGTAAAACACTAATATGATATGAACTAGAATGTAAAACACTAATGTGATATGATATGAACTAGAATATAAAACACGAATATGACATGAACTAGAATGTAAAACACTAATATGATATGAACTAGAATGTAAAACACTAATGTGATATGAACTAGAATGTAAAACACTAATGTGATATGAACTAGAATGTAAAACTCTAATGTGATTTGAACTAGAATGTAAAACACTAATGTGATATGAACTAGAATGTAAAACACTAATGTGATGTGATATGAACTAGAATGTAAAACACGAATGTGATGTGAACTAGAATGTAAAACACTAATATGATATGAACTAGAATGTAAAACACTAATATGATATGAACTAGAATGTAAAACACTAATATGATATGAACTAGAATGTAAAATACAAATATGATATGAACTAGAATGTAAAACACTAATATGATATGAACTAGAATGTTAAACACTAATGTGATATGATATGAACTAGAATGTAAAACACTAATATGATATGAACTAGAATGTAAAACACTAATGTGATATGAACTAGAATGTAAAACACTACCATGATATGTACTACAATGTAAAACAGAAATATGATATGAACTAGAATGTATAACACTAATATGATAGGAACTAGAATGTAAAACACTAATGAGATATGATATGAACTAGAATGTAACACTAATATGATATGATATGAACTAGAATGTAAAACACTAGTATGCTATGAACTAGAATGTAAAACACTAATGTGATATGATATGAACTAGAATGTAAAGCACTAATGTGATATGATATGAACTAGAATGTAAAACACAAATATGATATGAACTAGAATGTAAAACTCTAATGTGATATGATATGAACTAGAATGTAAAATACAAATTTTATGTGAATTAGAATGTAAAAAAAACTAGATGTATTTAAAATAATAATTTTAGATGTGATATGATAAAAAATAGAATGTGAAAACCACTAGATTTATTTAAAATTATAGTTTTAGATGTGATATGATTTAAATCAGTATGTAAAACAACTATATTTGTTTAAAATGATAATGACAGATGTGATATGAACCAGTATGAAAAACAACTATATATGGTTAAAATGATAATGACAGATATGATATGAACTACAATGTAAAACACTAATATGATATGAACTAGAATGTAAAACACTAATGTGATGTGATATGAACTAGAATGTAAAACACTAATATGATATGAACTAGAATGTAAAACACTAATGTGATATGATATGAACTAGAATATAAAACACGAATATGACATGAACTAGAATGTAAAACACTAATATGATATGAACTAGAATGTAAAACACTAATGTGATATGAACTAGAATGTAAAACACTAATGTGATATGAACTAGAATGTAAAACACTACCATGATATGTACTACAATGTAAAACAGTAATATGATATGAACTAGAATGTATAACACTAATATGATATGAACTAGAATGTAAAACACTAATGAGATATGATATGAACTAGAATGTAACACTAATATGATATGATATGAACTAGAATGTAAAACACTAGTATGCTATGAACTAGAATGTAAAACACTAATGTGATATGATATGAACTAGAATGTAAAGCACTAATGTGATATGATATGAACTAGAATGTAAAACACAAATATGATATGAACTAGAATGTAAAACACTAATGTGATATGATATGAACTAGAATGTAAAATACAAATATGATATGAACTAGAATGTAAAACACTAATATGATATGAACTAGAATGTAAAACACTAATATGATATGAACTAGAATGTAAAACACTAAGGTGATATGAACTAGAATGTAAAAGACTAATGTGATATGAACTAGAATGTAAAACACTAATACGATATGAACTAGAATGTAAAACACTAATATGATATGAACTAGAATGTTAAACACTAATGTGATATGATATGAACTAGAATGTAAAACACTAATATGATATGAACTAGAATGTAAAACACTAATGTGATATGAACTAGAATGTAAAACACTACCATGATATGTACTACAATGTAAAACAGTAATATGATATGAACTAGAATGTATAACACTAATATGATATGAACTAGAATGTAAAACACTAATGAGATATGATATGAACTAGAATGTAACACTAATATGATATGATATGAACTAGAATGTAAAACACTAGTATGCTATGAACTAGAATGTAAAACACTAATGTGATATGATATGAACTAGAATGTAAAGCACTAATGTGATATGATATGAACTAGAATGTAAAACACAAATATGATATGAACTAGAATGTAAAACTCTAATGTGATATGATATGAACTAGAATGTAAAATACAAATTTTATGTGAATTAGAATGTAAAAAAAACTAGATGTATTTAAAATAATAATTTTAGATGTGATATGATAAAAAATAGAATGTGAAAACCACTAGATTTATTTAAAATTATAGTTTTAGATGTGATATGATTTAAATCAGTATGTAAAACAACTATATTTGTTTAAAATGATAATGACAGATGTGATATGAACCAGTATGAAAAACAACTATATATGGTTAAAATGATAATGACAGATATGATATGAACTACAATGTAAAACACTAATATGATATGAACTAGAATGTAAAACACTAATGTGATGTGATATGAACTAGAATGTAAAACACTAATATGATATGAACTAGAATGTAAAACACTAATGTGATATGATATGAACTAGAATATAAAACACGAATATGACATGAACTAGAATGTAAAACACTAATATGATATGAACTAGAATGTAAAACACTAATGTGATATGAACTAGAATGTAAAACACTAATGTGATATGAACTAGAATGTAAAACTCTAATGTGATTTGAACTAGAATGTAAAACACTAATGTGATATGAACTAGAATGTAAAACACTAATGTGATGTGATATGAACTAGAATGTAAAACACTAATGTGATGTGAACTAGAATGTAAAACACTAATATGATATGAACTAGAATGTAAAACACTAATATGATATGAACTAGAATGTAAAACACTAATATGATATGAACTAGAATGTAAAACACTAATGTGATATGATATGAACTAGAATGTAAAACACAAATATGATATGAACTAGAATGTAAAACACTAATATGATATGAACTAGAATGTAAAACACTAATATGATATGAACTAGAATGTAAAACACTAAGGTGATATGAACTAGAATGTAAAACACTAATGTGATATGAACTAGAATGTAAAACACTAATACGATATGAACTAGAATGTAAAACACTAATATGATATGAACTAGAATGTTAAACACTAATGTGATATGATATGAACTAGAATGTAAAACACTAATATGATATGAACTAGAATGTAAAACACTAATGAGATATGATATGAACTAGAATGTAAAACACTAATGTGATATGAACTAGAATGTAAAACACTAATGTGATATGAACTAGAATGTATAACACTAATATGATATGAACTAGAATGTAAAACACTAATGAGATATGATATGAACTAGAATGTAACACTAATATGATATGATATGAACTAGAATGTAAAACACTAGTATGCTATGAACTAGAATGTAAAACAATAATGTGATATGATATGAACTAGAATGTAAAGCACTAATGTGATATGATATGAACTAGAATGTAAAACACTAATATGATATGAACTAGAATGTAAAACACAAATATGATATGAACTAGAATGTAAAACACTAATATGATATGAACTAGAATGTAAAACACTAATATGATATGAACTAGAATGTAAAACATTAAGGTGATATGAACTAGAATGTAAAACACTAATGTGATATGAACTAGAATGTAAAACACTAATACGATATGAACTAGAATGTAAAACACTAATATGATATGAACTAGAATGTTAAACACTAATGTGATATGATATGAACTAGAATGTAAAACACTAATATGATATGAACTAGAATGTAAAACACTAATGTGATATGAACTAGAATGTAAAACACTACCATGATATGTACTACAATGTAAAACAGTAATATGATATGAACTAGAATGTAAAACACTAATGAGATATGATATGAACTAGAATGTAAAACACTAATGTGATATGAACTAGAATGTAAAACACTAATGTGATATGAACTAGAATGTATAACACTAATATGATATGAACTAGAATGTAACACTAATATGATATGATATGAACTAGAATGTAAAACACAAATATGATATGAACTAGAATGTAAAACTCTAATGTGATATGATATGAACTAGAATGTAAAATACAAATTTTATGTGAATTAGAATGTAAAAAAACTAGATGTATTTAAAATAATAATTTTAGATGTGATATGATAAAAAATAGAATGTGAAAACCACTAGATTTATTTAAAATTATAGTTTTAGATGTGATATGATTTAAATCAGTATGTAAAACAACTATATTTGTTTAAAATGATAATGACAGATGTGATATGAACCAGTATGAAAAACAACAATATATGGTTAAAATGATAATGACAGATATGATATGAACTACAATGTAAAACACTAATATGATATGAACTAGAATGTAAAACACTAATGTGATGTGATATGAACTAGAATGTAAAACACTAATATGATATGAACTAGAATGTAAAACACTAATGTGATATGATATGAACTAGAATATAAAACACGAATATGACATGAACTAGAATGTAAAACACTAATATGATATGAACTAGAATGTAAAACACTAATGTGATATGAACTAGAATGTAAAACTCTAATGTGATTTGAACTAGAATGTAAAACACTAATGTGATATGAACTAGAATGTAAAACACTAATGTGATGTGATATGAACTAGAATGTAAAACACTAATGTGATGTGAACTAGAATGTAAAACACTAATGTGATATGATATGAACTAGAATGTAAAACACTAATGTGATATGAACTAGAATGTAAAACACTAATGTGATGTGATATGAACTAGAATGTAAAACACTAATGTGATATTATATGAACTAGAATGTAAAACACAAATATGATATGAACTAGAATGTAAAACACTAATATGATATGAACTAGAATGTAAAACACTAATATGATATGAACTAGAATGTAAAACACTAATGTGATATGATATGAACTAGAATGTAAAACACAAATATGATATGAACTAGAATGTAAAACACTAATATGATATGAACTAGAATGTAAAACACTAATATGATATGAACTAGAATGTAAAACACTAAGGTGATATGAACTAGAATGTAAAACACTAATGTGATATGATATGAACTAGAATGTAAAACACTAATGTGATATGAACTAGAATGTAAAACACTAATGTGACGTGATATGAACTAGAATGTAAAACACTAATGTGATATTATATGAACTAGAATGTAAAACACAAATATGATATGAACTAGAATGTAAAACACTAATATGATATGAACTAGAATGTAAAACACTAATATGATATGAACTAGAATGTAAAACACTAATGTGATATGATATGAACTAGAATGTAAAACACAAATATGATATGAACTAGAATGTAAAACACTAATACGATATGAACTAGAATGTAAAACACTAATATGATATGAACTAGAATGTAAAACACTAATATGATATGAACTAGAATGTTAAACACTAATGTGATATGATATGAACTAGAATGTAAAACACTAATATGATATGAACTAGAATGTAAAACACTAATGAGATATGATATGAACTAGAATGTAAAACACTAATGTGATATGAACTAGAATGTAAAACACTAATGTGATATGAACTAGAATGTATAACACTAATATGATATGAACTAGAATGTAAAACACTAATGAGATATGATATGAACTAGAATGTAACACTAATATGATATGATATGAACTAGAATGTAAAACACTAGTATGCTATGAACTAGAATGTAAAACACTAATGTGATATGATATGAACTAGAATGTAAAGCACTAATGTGATATGATATGAACTAGAATGTAAAACACAAATATGATATGAACTAGAATGTAAAACTCTAATGTGATATGATATGAACTAGAATGTAAAATACAAATTTTATGTGAATTAGAATGTAAAAAAACTAGATGTATTTAAAATAATAATTTTAGATGTGATATGATAAAAAATAGAATGTGAAAACCACTAGATTTATTTAAAATTATAGTTTTAGATGTGATATATTTTAAATCAGTATGTAAAACAACTATATTTGTTTAAAATGATAATGACAGATGTGATATGAACCAGTATGAAAAACAACTATATATGGTTAAAATGATAATGACAGATATGATATGAACTAGAATGTAAAACACTACCATGATATGTACTACAATGTAAAACAGTAATATGATATGAACTAGAATGTAAAACACTAATGAGATATGATATGAACTAGAATGTAAAACACTAATGTGATATGAACTAGAATGTAAAACACTAATGTGATATGAACTAGAATGTAAAACTCTAATGTGATATGAACTAGAATGTAAAACACTAATGTGATATGAACTAGAATGTAAAACACTAATGTGATGTGATATGAACTAGAAAGGAAAACACTAATGTGATGTGATATGAACTAGAATGTAAAACAATCGTATATGTTTAAAATGATAATGACAGATGTGATATGAACTATAGTCAGACTCAGTGTAATATACTATAGTCAGACTCAGTGTAATATACTATAGTCAGACTCAGTGTAATATACTATAGTCAGACTCAGTGTAATATACTATAGTCAGACTCAGTGTAATATACTATAGTCAGACTCAGTGTAATATACTATTGTCAGACAGTGTAATATATTATAGTCAGACTCAGTGTAATATACTATAGTCAGACAGTGTAATATACTATAGTTAGACTCAGTGTAATATACTATAGTCAGACTCAGTGTAATATACTATAGTCAGACTCAGTTTAATATACTATTGTCAGACAGTGTAATATATTATAGTCAGACTCAGTGTAATATACTAAAATCAGACTCAGTGTAATATACTATAGTCAGACTCAGTATAATATACTATAGTCAGACTCAGTGTAATATACTATAGTCAGACTCAGTGTAAAATACTATAGTCAGACTCAGTGTAATATACTATAGTCAGACTCAGTGTAATATACTATAGTCAGACTCAGTGTAATATACTATAGTCAGACTCAGTGTAATATACTATAGTCAGACAGTGTAATATACTATAGTCAGACTCAGTGTAATATACTATAGTCAGACTCAGTGTAATATACTATAGTCAGACAGTATAATATACTATAGTCAGACTCAGTGTAATATACTATAGTCAGACTCAGTGTAATATACTATAGTCAGACAGTATAATATATTATAGTCAGACTCAGTGTAATATACTATAGTCAGACTCAGTGTAATATACTATAGTCAGACAGTATAATATACTATAGTCAGACTCAGTGTAATATACTATAGTCAGACTCAGTGTAATATACTATAGTCAGACTCAGTATAATATACTATAGTCAGACTCAGTGTAATATACTATAGTCAGACTCAGTGTAATATACTATAGTCAGACTCAGTGTAATATAGTATAGTCAGAGAGTGCAATATACTATAGTCAGACAGTATAATATACTATAGTCAGACTCAGTGTAATATACTATAGTCAGACTCAGTGTAATATACTATAGTCAGACTCAGTGTAATATACTATTGTACCGGTACAGAGTCAATGTGGAGGCTATATACAGGGGGTAACAGTACAGAGTCAGTGTGGAGGCTATATACAGGGGGTACCAGTACAGAGTCAGTGTGGAGGCAATATACAGGGGGTACCAGTACAGAGTCAGTGTGGAGGCTATATACAGGGGGTACCAGTACAGAGTCAGTGTGGAGGCTATATATAGGGGGTACCAGTACATAGTCAGTGTGTGGGAGTACAAGTTAGTCAAGGTCATTTGTACATGTAGGTAGGGGTCAGTGTGGAGGCTATATACAGGGGGTACCAGTACAGAGTCAGTGTGGAGGCTATATACAGGGGGTACCAGTACAGAGTCAGTGTGGAGGCTATATACAGGGGGTACCAGTACAGAGTCAGTGTGGAGGCTATATACAGGGGGTACCAGTACAGAGTCAGTGTGGAGGCTATATACAGGGGGTACCAGTACAGAGTCAGTGTTGAGGCTATATACAGGGGGTACCAGTACAGAGTCAGTGTGGAGGCTATATACAGGGGGTACCAGTACAGAGTCAGTGTGGAGGCTATATACAGGGGGTACCAGTACAGAGTCAGTGTGGAGGCTATATACAGGGGGTACCAGTACAGAGTCAGTGTGGAGGCTATATACAGGGGGTACCAGTACAGAGTCAGTGTGGAGGCTATATACAGGGGGTACCGGTACAGAGTCAATGTGGAGGCTATATACAGGGGGTACCAGTACAGAGTCAGTGTGGAGGCTATATACAGGGGGTACCAGTACAGAGTCAGTGTGGAGGCTATATACAGGGGGTACCAGTACAGAGTCAGTGTGGAGGCTATATACAGGGGGTACCAGTACAGAGTCAGTGTGGAGGCTATATACAGGGGGTACCGGTACAGAGTCAGTGTGGAGGCTATATACAGGGGGTACCAGTACAGAGTCAGTGTGGAGGCTATATACAGGGTGTACCAGTACAGAGTCAGTGTGGAGGCTATATACAGGGGGTACCGGTACAGAGTCAATGTGGAGGCTATATACAGGGGGTACCAGTACAGAGTCAGTGTGGAGGCTATATACAGGGGGTACCGGTACAGAGTCAGTGTGGAGGCTATATACAGGGGGTACCAGTACAGAGTCAGTGTGGAGGCTATATACAGGGGGTACCAGTACAGAGTCAGTGTGGAGGCTATATACAGGGGGTACCGGTACAGAGTCAGTGTGGAGGCTATATACAGGGGGTACCTGCACAGAGTCAGTGTGGAGGCTATGTACAGGGGGTACCAGTACAGAGTCAGTGTGGAGGCTATATACAGGGGGTACCAGTACAGAGTCAGTGTGGAGGCTATATACAGGGGGTACCAGTACAGAGTCAGTGTGGAGGCTATATACAGGGGGTACCAGTACAGAGTCAGTGTGGAGGCTATATACAGGGGGTACCAGTACAGAGTCAGTGTGGAGGCTATATACAGGGGGTACCAGTACAGAGTCAATGTGGAGGCTATATACAGGGGGTACCGGTACAGAGTCAATGTGGAGGCTATATACAGGGGGTACCAGTACAGAGTCAGTGTGGAGGCTATATACAGGGGGTACCTGCACAGAGTCAGTGTGGAGGCTATGTACAGGGGGTACCAGTACAGAGTCAGTGTGGAGGCTATATACAGGGGGTACCAGTACAGAGTCAGTGTGGAGGCTATATACAGGGGGTACCAGTACAGAGTCAGTGTGGAGGCTATATACAGGGGGTACCAGTACAGAGTCAGTGTGGAGGCTATATACAGGGGGTACCAGTACAGAGTCAGTGTGGAGGCTATATACAGGGGGTACCAGTACAGAGTCAATGTGGAGGCTATATACAGGGGGTACCAGTACAGAGTCAGTGTGGAGGCTATATACAGGGGGTACCAGTACAGAGTCAGTGTGGAGGCTATATACAGGGGGTACCGGTACAGAGTCAATGTGGAGGCTATATACAGGGGGTACCAGTACAGAGTCAGTGTGGAGGCTATATACAGGGGGTACCAGTACAGAGTCAGTGTGGAGGCTATATACAGGGGGTACCAGTACAGAGTCAGTGTGGAGGCTATATACAGGGGGTACCAGTACAGAGTCAGTGTGGAGGCTATATACAGGGGGTACCGGTACAGAGTCAATGTGGAGGCTATATACAGGGGGTACCAGTACAGAGTCAGTGTGGAGGCTATATACAGGGGGTACCAGTACAGAGTCAGTGTGGAGGCTATATACAGGGGGTACCAGTACAGAGTCAGTGTGGAGGCTATATACAGGGGGTACCGGTACAGAGTCAATGTGGAGGCTATATACAGGGGGTACCAGTACAGAGTCAGTGTGGAGGCTATATACAGGGGGTACCAGTACAGAGTCAGTGTGGAGGCTATATACAGGGGGTACCAGTACAGAGTCAGTGTGTGGGGGTACAAGTTAGTCAAGGTCATTTGTACATGTAGGTAGGGGTAAAGTGACTACACATAGATAATAAACAGTGAGTAGCAGCAGTGTAAAAACAAATGAGGGGGAGGGGGGGTCAATGTAAATAGTCCAGGTGGCCATTTGATTAGTTGTTCAGCAGTTTTGTGGCTTGGGGGGTAGAGGCTGGTAATGTTTACATATCTTGCATTACTCAATTGTATATACTGCATTCTAGACTATCTATTGCATCTATGCCGCTCTGTCATTGCTCATCCAGATATTTATATGTATATATTCCTTTACAT
>NW_022261979.1:16200994-16348404 GCF_002021735.2 Oncorhynchus kisutch
TGATGGTATGTGTATTCCTTCCTATTTCCTATAGCACTGTGTGTTTAGTAACATAAGGTAAATGAAATCAGCTGGCAGATGGGTGCTTTACCAGTCAGTTAGCCTCTAGATAATGGAGGCGTTGACTCCATCATAAAACGGATGGCTTGTTTCTACATTCAGCTGAAATAGATCAGCCAGGTTAAATAAATGAACCCCCCCATTTGTCAGCTGGTAATAAATGTCTCCCCTTCACCAAACAGCTCTGTTTGGTCTAATAAACAGAGGGCTGAACGGGTGCTGTGAGAGGGTTACAGCTTAATGAAACGCTCTTTAAATAAACAGAGGGCTGAACGGGTGCTGTGAGAGGGTTACAGCCTGTTTTTCACCTCATCCTGCTCACTGTGATAAGTCGCAAACCAACCAAGCCTGTAATTACAATCTTCCAGAAACCCAGCCAATCTGAGTAGAAATCTCACCATCCAATTACAAGATGTAATAATTTAGCAGTCAAGCTGGTAATGAGGTCTAATACTCATGCATGTGGTAATCCCCCCGGATGCTGACTCTATCAGATGTTCGCTTTGTAATTAGACTGGCACAAAAGCATTATTTCATGTTCAGCAGAAAAATGTGGTTGGTAGGAAGTTAATTTTCTCTCTGCTCTGTGAAGCGTTGACAACATTTTAATGATTTAATCATTACCTCGATCCCGTCTGCCATTGACCCATGTTCCGTTGTGTGTGTGGATACGTTTGCCCATCTAAGAGTCCCTGATACGTAGTAAAGCTTAGCCAGGTAGACACATTTTATATTTCTTAATTATGCAACAATAAAACTATTATGCTAATGACAGGGGAATCTATATTGTAATGCTGCTGTGTCATTTAAAAGCTTTCTGCAACATAAATCACAGTTTTAATTGTAAGTGGTTAACATTTACACATTATCACTGGATTTACCAGTCTCTTTTTCTCTCTGTTTCTTTAAAGCTGAAGAGAAAGGTCATCCACTGGGAAAGGCTCCTGTAACTGCAGAGCAATGTGACTACAGTCTGTTATACCGTCTGACTGTAGTATATTATACTGTCTGACTATAGTCTATTATACTGTCTGACTATAGTCTATTATACTGTCTGACTATAGTCTGTTACACTGTCTGACTACAGTCTGTTATACTGTCTGACTATAGTATATTACACTGTCTGACTATAGTACATTATACTGTCTGACTATAGTACATTATACTGTCTGACTAGTATATTATACTGTCTGAATATAGTACATTATACTGTCTGACTATAGTATATTATACTGTCTGACTATAGTATATTAAACTGAGTCTGACTATAATATACTAAACTGAGTCTGACTATAGTATATTACACTGAGTCTGACTATAATATATTACACTGAGTCTGACTATAGTATATTACACTGTCTGACTATAGTACATTATAATGTCTGACTATAGTATATTATACTGTCTGACTATAGTATATTACACTGAGTCTGACTATAATATATTACACTGAGTCTGACTATAGTATATTACACTGTCTGACTATAGTACATTATAATGTCTGACTATAGTATATTATACTGTCTGACTATAGTATATTACACGGAGTCTGACTATAATATATTACACTGTCTGACTATAGTATATTACACTGAGTCTGACTATAGTATATTACACTGTCTGACTATAGTATATTACACTGTCTGACTATAGTATATTCCACTGTCTGATTATAGACTATAGTAGATATGGCTCCGTGGGGGAACGCTGCCGTTTTACATGCCCTTACATGACTGTAGTATATTATACTGTCTGACTGTAGTATATTATACTGTCTGACTATAGTATATTACACTGTCTGATTATAGACTATAGTAGATATGGCTCCGTAGGGGAACGCTGCCGTTTTACATGCCCTTACATGACTGTAGTATATTATACTGTCTGACTGTAGTATATTATACTGTCTGACTATAGTATATTATACTGTCTGACTATAGTAGATATGGCTCCGTAGGGGAACGCTGCCGTTTTCCATGCCCCTAACAAACTGTGCTATTTTATTCGGTTTCTTTCGTTTTGTTTGTAACATATTTTTCTACTTATTTTGTACACAATGTTGCTGCTACCATCTCTTATGACCGAAAGTAACTCCTGGACATCAGAACAGCGATTACTGACCTCAAACTGGACAAATATTTTGTCTTCAACGAGTCCGACGCGAAGGATATACTGCTTTCTCGGGAACAGTAATCCTCCACTACCATCCGTTCTATTGGCCAAAGTGAAAATCATTGGACACCAAAATTGATGATATATCTATCCTACCATTTGGATATAAAAAAATGGTATTATCTTATGTTTCACCAAGTTGTAGCTGAATGACGACACGGATAACATAGAGCTGGCGGGATTTTCTATGCATCGGCAGGACAGAGAAACTACGTCTGGTAAGAAGAGGTGCAGGGGTGTGTGTCTATTTGTCAATAACAGCTGGTTCGCGATATTTAATATTAAAGAAGTCTGGAGGTATTGCTCACCTGAGGTAGAGTACCTTATGATAAGCAGTAGACCACATTATCTACCAAGAGAGGTCTCATCTATATTATTCGTAGCCATCTATGTATTTACCACCACAAACCGATGCTGACACTAAAACCGCACTCAACCAGCGTTATAAGGCCACTCAACCAGCTGTATAAGGCCACTCAACCAGCTGTATAAGGCCACTAAACCAGCTGTATAAGGCCACTCAACCAGATGAATAAGGCCACTAAACCAGCTGTATAAGGCCACTCAACCAGCTGTATAAGGCCACTCAACCAGCTGTATAAGGCCACTCAACCAGCTGTATAATGCCACTCAACCAGCTGTATAAGGCCACTAAACCAGCTGTATAAGGCCACTCAACCAGCTGTATAAGGCCACTCAACCAGATGTATAAGGCCACTCAACCAGCTGTATAAGGCCACTCAACCAGCTGTATAAGGCCATACGCAAACAAGAAAATACTCATCCAGAAGTGGTGCTCCTAGTGGAGCTAGGAATTTACTCCGCAAACCTAAATCCATTTTACCTCATTTCTACCAACATGCCACATGTGCAACCAGAGGAAACAAACTCTAGGCCACCTTTACACCACACACAGAGATGAATACAAAGCTCTGCCCCACACTCCATTTGGCAAATCTGACAATAATTCTATCCCCCTGATTCCTGCTTACAAGCAAAAGCGAAAGCAGGAAGTACCAGCGGCTCGCTCAATACGGAAGTGGTCAGATGACGCATATTTTACATTACAGGACTGTTTTGCTAGCACAGACTGGAATATATCACCTCAGTCATCGGCTTCATCCATAAATACATTGACGACGTTGTCCCCAAAGTGACAGTACGTACATACAGTGGTTTGCGAACCAAACCAGTGGCTTGGACCAAAAAGAGATTTGGCTCCTTAATCTATATGGTCCAAATCAAGATGATCCATACTTCTTCAACAATATTTATATTAATTTATTGAATTTACCGGCAGAAAATTATCAAATCATGATGGTGGGAGATTATAACACACTGTTAAGTACCTCAATGGACTGTAAAGGAAATCACTCTACAAACTATCATCAACGTGCCCTCACAAGTATTATGGACACATTAGAATTAGTGGATATTTGGAGACTAAAAAACCCTGACCTAGTGAGATGTACATGGATGAGACTTAATCAAGCTTGTCGTCTTAACTACTTTCTTGTCTCTTTCTCTTTTGCGTCAAAGGTAAAAATAGCTTTAATAGGAGACAGAATGCGATCACATCATCATCTAATTGGCCTCCACATAACTCTCATAGAATTTCCACGTGGGCGCGGTTTTAGAAGTTTTATCCAAATTTACTGGAGAACAATTTATTTATTTTATTTTGAACTAAGACATAGTTTTTGCAGTATAATATAGGTTCAGCATATCCCCTCATTATTTGGGAGACCTTTAAATGTACTTTCAGAGGTCAATTCAATATTCATCAATAATAAAAAAGCAGTTTCTGGCTAAAGAGAGTAAGAAAGGAAACACATGAACTAATAGTACAGATGGCAATGAAAACAATACCACAGAGACACAAAATAAGAGGAAAAACAAAAAGAACTGGAGGAACTTATTCCAGAACGATATATTACAAAAATAAAGCAAACTGGATGGAATATGGTAAAAAACACCCCAAATTCTTCCGGAATCTCCAACACAGGAACGCTAACAAAAATTATTTGTAGAAACTCGCTACTGAAGACCGAGTCATCAATGAATCTCCAAATTATATTTTAAAAGAGGAAGCTTATTATTTTAAGCAGATGTTCTCTTTTCCGTCTCATCCTCACCCACTGAATTATGATTATTGTAAGGAACTCTTTCCAACAAAAATAAATCATTGAAAAAGTACAAATGTGAAGAAAGATCAGAGTGAAGGCGGAGGAATAAAATCATCGAGGAAATTAAATCATTTTTATATATACTCAAAGCTATATTGCTAGCTTGTTTTAACTACTCCTATAGAAATGGAAGTCTGTCAGGTACTCCGCAGGAAGATCTGATTTCAATATTATTAAAACAAGACCCAGATGGAACCTGTCGACATAAACGATACATTGGAGATAATATATGACAAGTGCTAGAAATAATAGAACATCATGCATCATCTAAGAAGCCAGGCCTGGTATTTATAGTGGATTTTGAAAAGGCCTTTGATAAAGTAAGGGAGGAGCCCCCTGAAATGGACAAAAATGAATGGGAACATATTGGCACAGTACCAACATATACACAATGTTCAATACCACTCAAATGGACGGCTATTCATTCAAAGCTTATGGAAATGTCATATGGCAAATGTCAAGTGTCAAACAGCAAAAATCCAATAGATGGTGAGCGCGATCCACAGTAAATTTTCATATTGCAAATGCACATCAAGTCAAGACTCAAGGGTCAAATTTAGGAAATTTGATTTAAAAAAAAAAAACGTATCACCCCTTTAAAAAAGTGGTTTCTGGACCGTTTTTCTAAATTCTTTAGATTTCTTTGTCAATTACACATGTATAACAACTGTACGAACATACTTTTTTCATTTTATGACTTTCAAAAGTCAGTGGACTATTGCCAAATGTCATAAGAAATGTACAAATGCAATATGAAAGTTTTGGGAGTGCCAAATCAGGATGTTATATCCATTTGCCATGTACGATCATAGGAAGTCAGTTTACAAACCCAAAAGTCAGTGAACCATGTCCAAATGGCATTTATACTGCCCAAATGATAGAGAGCACTATGTTGAAATTATTAAGCCATGAATTAACCTAGATGGTATATATGTCATGTCTGATGAGGGAGAACTCTGTTGTTTTTTAACTATTTTTTGAAAAACGTCCAAAATGACCAGGGGTGCACCCTATTGGATGGGCACGGGTGGGGGGTGCTCCCGACCCAACCGTAGACCCTTTGCACACCCCTAAAGGCATTAAAAATGCAAACCCAAAAATGCCTCAAATTGGGGATAGGGGCAGTTTCGAAGGGTTAAAAAAAGTCACATCTTTCCAAAACTTCAAATGTGTGATTAGGCAACCCTCATGAACTGTAAATCAGTCATTTCTCCTATTAGATTTCCAAGAAAAACTCACACACACAAACAGCAGGGATGGAGTGACGCAGTGTGGGACTTAGAGACACACAGAGCCTGCAATAGTTCCCTTTGTTCAAACTATCAAAAAACCATCAGACCTAGAGCTCTGAAACTTTAGAAACCTGTTATAGAGCTCAAGTCGATAGTTCACGGTGAGTTAAGTGGCTCTAGAAGGTTCTCAGACTGAGAAACAGCCTCGTACATTTGCAATAACTTCAATTCATTTTGAAGCATTATCAAAATGACGACATTTAGAAAAGTCCGTGTCGCAAGACTAGGTGCATTGAAACCGCCTCGGCCCATAGAGATGGACCCCAAAGTTTCTGTCCGATAGCTCATTCAAGGACCCCATAGCAACTCCCGGAAAAAGTGGATTAAGGTCGTTGCTCAGGCACCGAATGACCTATCGAGCCAAAACTCGGGTTTAGGGGTCGCCTCACATAGGCCTACACATAATATCAGAACTGGACCCGCAGCTAGAATGAAACTATGTGTTTTATTTTTTTATTATGGATTAAGGTTTCAGAGCTCTGCGAGATTTCTGTGATTTTCTGTGATTTCCTGAAATCACATACACTCTTTCAATCCTCTGTAAATCAGTCAGTTCATAACTTCTTGGTGACAGGGGGCAGTATTTTCATGTCCGGTTGAAATGCATGCCCAAATTCAACTGCCAGCAACTCATCCCCAGAAGATAAGATATGCTTATTATTCATAGATTTAGATAGAAAATACTCTGAAACTCTCAGTTTCTAAAACTGTTTGAATCATGTCGGTGAGTATAACGTAACTTATTTAGCAGGTGAAACCCAGAGGACAAACTATTCAGTTTTTTTTTAGGTCACTCTCACTTCAATGGGTTTCATTGGGAATCCAGATTTCTAAGGGACCTTCTTGCAGTTCCTATTGCTTCCACTGGATGTCAACAGTCTTTAGAAATTGGATGAGGTTTTTCCTTTGTGTAATGAAGAAGTACGGCCATCTTGAATGAGGGTAACTTGAAGTGTACTGTTAGATAGAGGCGCGTGACCAGAAAGCATGCTACAGTTTGTTTTCCTCCTGTATTGAACACAGATCATCCCGTCTTCAATTTGACCAATTATTTACATAAAAAAATACCTAAAGTTGTATTACAAAAGAAGTTTGAAATGTTTTAGCAAAGTTTACAGGTAATTTTTTTGATATTTTGTAGGTTTAAATATGCTCTTCTCTCTCAAATCAAATTTTATTTGTCACATACACATGGTTAGCAGTTAATGCGAGTGTAGCGAAATGCTTGTGCTTCTAGTTCCGACAATGCAGTAATAATGAACAAGTAATCTAACTAACAATTCCAAAAAACTACTGTCTTATACACAGTGTAAGGGGATAAAGAATATGTACATAAGGATATATGAATGAGTGATGGTACAGAGCAGCATAGGCAAGATACAGTAGATGATATCGAGTACAGTATAACATATGAGATGAGTATGTAAACAAAGTGGCATAGTTAAAGTGGCTAGTGATGTATATATTTATTAAGGATGCAGTCGATGATATAGAGTACAGTATATACGTATGCATATGAGATGAATAATGTAGGGTAAGTAACATTATAAGGTAGCATTGTTTAGTGGCTAGTGATATATTTACATCATTTCCCATCAATTCCCATTATTAAAGTGGCTGGAGTTGAGTCAGTGTCATTGACAGTGTGTTGGCAGCAGCCACTCAATGTTAGTGGTGGCTGTTTAACAGTCTGATGGCCTTGAGAGAGACTGAAAAACAGCTTCTCTCGGTCCCAGCTTTGATGCACCTGTACTGACCTCACCTTCTGGATGATAGCGGGGTGAACAGGCAGTGGCTCGGGTGGTTGATGTCCTTGATGATCTTTATGGCCTTCCTGTAGCATCGGGTGGTGTAGGTGTCCTGGAGGGCAGGTAGTTTGCCCCCGGTGATGCGTTGTGCAGACCTCACTACCCTCTGGAGAGCCTTACGGTTGAGGGCGGTGCAGTTGCCATACCAGGCGGTGATACAGCCCGCCAGGATGCTCTCGATTGTGCATCTGTAGAAGTTTGTGTGCTTTTGGTGACAAGCCGAATTTCTTCAGCCTCCTGAGGTTGAAGAGGCGCTGCTGCGCCTTCTTCACGATGCTGTCTGTGTGAGTGGACCAATTCAGTTTGTCTGTGATGTGTATGCCGAGAAACTTAAAACTTGCTACCCTCTCCACTACTGTTCCATCGATGTGGATAGGGGGGTGTTCCCTCTGCTGTTTCCTGAAGTCCACAATCATCTCCTTAGTTTTGTTGACGTTGAGTGTGAGGTTATGTTCCTGACACCACACTCCGAGGGCCCTCACCTCCTCCCTGTAGGCCGTCTCGTCGTTGTTGGTAATCAAGCCTACCACTGTTGTGTCGTCCGCAAACTTGATGATTGAGTTGGAGGCGTGCGTGGCCACGCAGTCGTGGGTGAACAGGGAGTACAGGAGAGGGCTCAGAACGCACCCTTGTGGGGCCCCAGTGTTGAGGATCAGCGGGGAGGAGATGTTGTTGCCTACCCTCACCACCTGGGGGCGGCCCGTCAGGAAGTCCAGTACCCAGTTGCACAGGGCGGGGTCGAGACCCAGGGTCTCGAGCTTGATGACGAGCTTGGAGGGTACTATGGTGTTGAATGCCGAGCTGTAGTCGATGAACAGCATTCTCACATAGGTATTCCTCTTGTCCAGATGGGTTAGGGCAGTGTGCAGTGTGGTTGAGATTGCATCGTCTTTGGACCTGTTTGGGCGGTAAGCAAATTGGAGTGGGTCTAGGGTGTCAGGTAGGGTGGAGGTGATATGGTCCTTGACTAGTCTCTCAAAGCACTTCATGATGACGGATGTGAGTGCTACAGGGCGGTAGTCGTTTAGCTCAGTTACCTTAGCTTTCTTGGGAACAGGAACAATGGTGGCCCTCTTGAAGCATGTGGGAACAGCAGACTGGTATAGGGATTGATTGAATATGTCCGTAAACACACCGGCCAGCTGGTCTGTGCATGCTCCGAGGGCGCGGCTGGGGATGCCGTCTGGGCCTGCAGCCTTGCGAGTTAACACGTTTAAATGTCTTACTCACCTCGGCTGCAGTGAAGGAGAGACCGCATGTTTTCGTTGCAGGCCGTGTCAGTGGCACTATAATGTCTTCAAAGCACTGTATTGTCCTCAAAGCGGGCAAAAAAGTTATTTAGTCTGCCTGGGAGCAAGACATCCTGGTCCGTGACTGGGCTGGATTTCTTCCTGTAGTCCGTGATTGACTGTAGACCCTGCCACATGCCTCTTGTGTCTGAGCCGTTGAATTGAGATTCTACTTTGTCTCTGTACTGGCGCTTAGCTTGTTTGATAGCCTTGCGGAGGGAATAGCTGCATTGTTTGTATTCGGTCATGTTACCAGACACCTTGCCCTGATTAAAAGCAGTGGTTCGCGCTTTCAGTTTCACACGAATGCTGCCATCAATCCACGGTTTCTGGTTAGGGAATGTTTTAATCGTTGCTATGGGAACGACATCTTCAACGCACGTTCTAATGAGCTCGCACACCTAATCAGCGTATTCGTCAATGTTGTTATCTGACGCAATAAGAAACATCTCCCAGTCCACGTGATGGAAGCAGTCTTGGAGTGTGGAGTCAGCTTGGTCAGACCAGCGTTGGACAGACCTCAGCGTGGGAGCCTCTTGTTTTAGTTTCTTTCTGTAGGCAGGGATCAACAAAATGGAGTCGTGGTCAGCTTTTCCGAAAGGGGGGCGGGGCAGGGCCTTATATGCGTCGCGGAAGTTAGAGTAACAATGATCCAAGGTCCAAAATTTAGGGAGTCTTGTTTTCAGATTAGCCTTGTTAAAATCCCCAGCTACAATGAATGCAGTCTCCGGATAAATCGTTTCCAGTTTGCAGAGTTAAATAAAGTTCGTTCAGAGCCATCGATGTGTCTGCTTGGGGGGGGGATATATACGGCTGTGATTATAATCGAAGAGAATTCTCTTGGTAGATAATGCGGTCTACATATGATTGTGAGGAATTCTAAATCAGGTGAACAGAAGGATTTGAGTTCCTGTATGTTTCTTTCATCACACCATGTCACGTTGGCCATAAGGCATATGCCCCCGCCCCTCTTCTTACCAGAAAGATGTTTGTTTCTGTCGGCGCGATGCGTGGAGAAACCCGTTGGCTGCACCGCTTCGGATAGCGTCTCTCCGGTGAGCCATGTTTCCGTGAAGCAAAGAACGTTACAGTCTCTGATGTCCCTCTGGAATGCTACCCTTGCTCGGATTTCATCAACCTTGTTGTCAAGAGACTGGACATTGGCAAGAAGAATGCTAGGGAGTGGTGCACGGTGTGCCCGTCTCCGGAGTCTGACCAGAAGACCGCCTCGTTTCCCTCTCTTTCTGAGTCGTATTTTTGGGTCGCTGCATAGGATCCACTCCGTTGTCCTGTTTGTAAGGCAGAACACAGGATCCGCGTCGCGAAAATCATATTCTTGGTCGTACTGATGGTGAGTTGACGCTGATCTTATATTCAGTAGTTCTTCTCGACTGTATGTAATGAAACCTAAGATGACCTGGGGTACTAGTGTAAGAAATAACACGTAAAAAAACAAAACTGCATAGTTTCCTAGGAACGCGAAGCGAGGCGGCCATCTCTGTCGGCGCCGGAAGTGTAGGTGTCTTTGTTTACTATGGTGCTATCCTTAGATAATAGCATCTTTTGCTTTCACCGAAAAGCCTTTTTGAAATCTCAGAGTTTTAAATTGTTAAGAGGAGGTAAACAAGGGTGTCCGCTGTCACCATATCTATTTGTTATGGGCATCGAAATGCAAGCTTTTAAAATCAGATCAAATAACAACATCAGAGGATTAGAAATCCAAGGCTTAAAAGCAAAGGTGTCCATGTATGCTGAAGACTCAAGTTTTATATTATGTCTGCAAGCTAGATCCGTGCAATATCTCATTGAAGATCTTTTTAACTTTTCTGGACTCCCTGGATTAAACGTGCTGCTAGGCGATCTAAACTGGAACATGCTTTACACCCCAGCCATCCTACAATCTAAGCTTGATGCCCTCAATCTCACACAAATGATCAATGCACCTACCAGGTACCACCCCAAAGCCATAAACACGGGCACTCTCAGATATCATCCTAACCAACTTGCCCTCTAAATACACCTCTGCTGTTTTCAACCAAGATCTCAGCGATCAGTGCCTCATTGCCTGCATCCGTAATGGGTCAGCTGTCAAACAACCTCCACTCATCACTGTCAAACGCTCCCTGAAACACTTCAGTGAGCAGGTCTTTCTAATTGACCTGGCCGGGGTATCCTGGAAGGATATTGATCTCATCACGTTAAGTTGCCCAAAGTAAACGGCCTGCTCCTCAGTCTCAGTTGCTAATATATGCATAGTATTATTTGTATTGGATAGAAAACACTCTACTTTCTAAAACTGTTTGAATGATGGCTATGAGTATAACAGAACTCATATGGCAGGCAAAATCCTGAGGAGAAATCAAAACAGAAAGTGAGAAATCTGAGCTTTGTATGTATTCACCAGAGTCCCCAGTGAAATCCGCTTGAGATATTAATGATGTTGCACTGCCTAGGGGTTCCACTAGATGTCAACCATCTATAGAAATTTGATTGAGACTTCTACGGTGTTGTGGGAGTGAATGAGAGCAGAATCTTTCAGGTGTCTGGCAGTCAGCCATTTTCTGATCACGCTTATTCCTCATAGTATCCACTTGCATTCCATTGCTCATGAAGACACAAAGGAATACCCCGGTTGGAACTTTATTGAAGCTATATGTAAAAAAACATCCTAATGATTGATTCTGTACTTAGTTTGAAATGTTTCTTCGACCTGTAATATAACGTTTTGAAGTTTTTGTCCAATGTAACCAGAATGAGCGTTTGCATATGTATACCAAACGCGCTAACAAAGGAAGGTATTTGGACATAAATAACGGACATTATCGAACATGAACAAACATTTATTGTGGACCTGGGATTCCTGCTTTCTGATGTAGATCATCAAAGGTAAGGGAATATTTATCATGTAATTTCTTGTTTATGTTGACTGCATCATTGCGGCTATTGTGACTTTTACTTCTGAGTGCCGTCTCAGATTATTGCATGGGTTTCTTTTTCCGTAAAGTTTTTTTTGAAATCTGACACAGCGGTTGCATGTATATCTATAATTTCATGTGTATAATAATCTACATTTATGATAAGTGATTCTGTTGAATGATGTGGCCATGCAAGATCACTGGATGTTTTTGGAACTAGTGAATGTAATGCTCCAATATAAACTCATATTTGGATAAATATGAACTTTATCAAACAAAACATACATGTATTGTGTAACATGAAACCCTATGAGTGTCATCTGATGAAGATGATCAAAGGTTAGTGATTCATTTTATCTCTATTTGTGGTTTTTGTGACTCTGGCTGGAAAATCTTTGGCGTCTTTGGTGTTTTTCTGTGGCTATGTGGTGACCTAACATAATCGTTTGTGGTGCTTTTGCTATAAAGCATATTTGAAATCAGACACTGTGGTGCGATTAACAACAAAATTATTTTTAAAATGGTATGAAATACATGTCTGTTTGAGTAATTTTAATTATGAGATTTTTGATGTTTTGAAATTGGCGCCCTGCATGTTCACTGGCCTGTTGTCATATCGCTCCCGTTAACGGGATTGCAGCCATAAGAAGTTTTTTAACCAAAACAAAAACATCCTATGGCCTTCTGCATTAGCATCGAACAGCCCCCGTGATATTCAACTTTTCAGGGAAGCTAGAAATCAATATACACAGGCAGTTAGAAAAGCCAAAGCTAGCTTTTTCAAGCAGAAATGTGTTTCCTGCAGCACAAACTCAAGCAAGTTCTGGGACACTAAAGTCCATGGAGAATACGAACACCTCCTCCCAGCTGCCCACTGCACTGAAGATAGGAAACACTGTCACCACCGATAAATCCACTACAATTGAGAATTTCAATAAGCATTTTTCCACGGCTGGCCATGCTTTCCACCTGGCTACCCCTACCCCGGTCAACAGCACTGCACCCCCCACAGCAGCTCGCCGAAGCCTTCCCCATTTCTCCGTCACCCAAATCCAGTCAGCTGATGTTCTGAAAGAGCTGCAAAATCTGGACCCCTACAAATCTGCCGGGCTAGACAATCTGGTTCCTTTCTGGTTCCTTTCTATCTACAATTATCTGCCAAAATTGTTGCCACCCCTATTACTACCCTGTTCAACCTCTCTTTTGTGTTGTCTGAGATTCCCAAAGATTGAAAAGCAGCTGCGGTCATCCCCCTCTTCAAAGGGGGGGACACTCTTGACCCAAACTGCTACAGACCTATATCTATCCTACCCTGCCTTTCTAAGGTCTTCAAAAGCCAAGTCAGCAAACAGATTTCCGACCATTTAGAATCCCACCATACCTTCTCCGCTATGAAATGAGGTTTCAGATCTGGTCATGGGTGCACCTCAGCCACGCTCAAGGTCCTAAACGATATCTTAACCACCATCGATAAGAAACAATACTGTGCAGTCGTATTCGTTTACCTGGCCAAGGCTTTCGACTCTGTCAATCACCATATCTTCATCAGCAGAATCGCTCGCCTGGTTCAACAACTACTTCTCTGATAGAGTTCAGTGTGTCAAATCGGAGGGTCTGTTGTCCGGGCCTCTGGCAGTCTCTATGGGGGTGCCACAGGGTTCAATTCTTGGACCGACTCTCTTCTCTGTATACATCAATGCTGTCGCTCTTGCTGCTGGTGAGTATTTGATCCACCTCTATGCAGATGACAGCCTTCTGTATACTTCTGGCCCTTCTTTGGACACTGTGTAAACAACCCTCCAGGCGAGCTTCAATGTCATACAACTCTCCTTCCGTGGCCTCCAATTGCTCTTAAATACAAGTAAAACTAAATGTATGCTCTTCAACCGATTGCTGCCTGCACCTGCCAGCCAGTCCAACATCACTTCTCTGGACGTCTCTGACTTTGAATATGTGGACAACTACAAATACCTAGGTGTCTGGTTAGACTGTTAACTCTCCTTCCAGACTCACATCAAACATCTCCAATCCAAAGTTAAATCTAGAATTGGCTTCCTATTTCGCAACAAAGCATCCTTCACTCATGCTGCTAAACATACCCTTGTAAAACTGACCATCCTACCAATCCTCATCATCGGCGATGTCATTTACAAAATTGCCTCCAATACCCTACTCAATTAATTGGATGCAGTCTATCACAGTGCCATCCGTTTTGTCACCAAAGCCCCATATATTCCCCACCACTGCGACCTGTACACTCTCGTTGGCTGGCCCTCGCTTCATACTCATCGCCAAACCCACTGGCTCCAGGTCATCTACAAGACCCTGCTAGGTAAAGTCCCCCCTTATCTCAGCTCGCTGGTCACCATAACAGCACCCATAGCGGCAGGGTAGCCTAGTGGTTAGAGCATTGGACTAGTAACCGAAAGGTTGCTAGTCCGAAAGGTTGCAAGTTCAAATCCCTGAGCTGACAAGGTACAAAATCTGTCGTTCTGTCCCTGAACAGGCAGTTAACCCACTGTTCCTAGGCCGTCATTGAAAATAAGAATTTGTTCTTAACTGACTTGCCTAGTAAAATAAAGGTTAAATTTACATTTTAAAAACCTGTAGCACACGCTCCAGCAGGTATATCTCTCTGGTCACCCCCAAAACCAATTCTTCCTATGGCCGCCTCTCTTTCCAGTTCTCTACTGCCATTGACTGGAACGAATTGCAAAAATCGCTGATGTTGGAGACTTTTGTTTCCCTCACCAACTTTAAACATCAACTATCTGAGCAGCTAACCGATAGCTACAGCAATACATAGCCCATCTGTAAATAGCCCACCCAATCTACCTACCTCATCCCCATACTGTTTTTATTTTATTTACTTTTCTGCTCTTTGCACACCAGTATCTCTACTTGCACATCATCAACTGCTCATTTATCACTCGTTTTAATCTGCTAAATTGTAATTATTTGCTCCTATGGCCTATTTATTGCCTACCTCATGCCTTTTGCACACACTGTATATAGACTTTCTTTTTTTCTACTCTGTCATTGGTTCGTCGTAAGGATCGGACCAAGGCGCAGCGTGAGAGTTCCACATTTTAATAAATTGAAACTAACTGCACAAAACAACAAACAACCAAATGAAACGTGAAGCTACTGATGTGAACTAAGGCAACTATACATAAACAAGATCCCACAACACAAATGAGGAAATGGCTACCTAAATATGATCCCCAATCAGAGACAACGATAAATAGCTGTCTCTGATTGTGTCACGCCCTGACCTGAGTATTCTTTTTTTCTTTTTATATTTTGGTTAGGTCAGGGTGTGACATGGGTGATGTATGTGTTTCTGTCTCATCTCGGGTTTTGTACTGTCTAGGGGTTTTGTAGGTTTATGGGGTTGTTTACCATCTAGGTGTTTATGTATGTCTATGGTTGCCTAGATTGGTTCTCAATTAGAGGCAGCTGTTTATCGTTGTCTCTGATTGGGAACCATATTTAGGCAGCCATCCTCTTTGGGTATTTTGTGGGTTATTGTCTATGTGATGTTGCATGTTAGCACTCAGTTTCGATAGCGGTCACGGTCGTTTTGTTTGACTAAACCACCCCATCCATCCTCTCTATGCTGTTCAGACTAAACCACCCCATCCATCCTCTCTATGCAGTTCAGACTAAACCACCCCATCCATCCTCTCTATGCTGTTCAGACTAAACCACCCCACCATCCTCTCTATGCAGTTCAGACTAAACCAGGCCATCTATCTTCTCTCTGTGTCATTCAGACTAAACCAGACCAGTATTCTCAACACAACTAGCCATTCATCTGCATTCACTGTCAAAATGGACAGAGAAACAAAAAGCTTCAAATTACTTTCATTCACCCCTCTACACACCCACCACCATCACTCCATCCTCTCCAATCTAATGATTAGAGTATCATGGTCCAGCCTGGCCCTCCTCCCTGCTCCCCCTCCTGGTCCAGCCTGGCCCTCCTCCCTGCTCCCCCTCCTGGTCCAGCCTGGCCCTCCTCCCTGCTCCCCCTCCTGGTCCAGCCTGGCCCTCCTCCCTGCTCTCCCTCCTGGTCCAGCCTGGCCCTCCTCCCTGCTCTCCCTCCCTTTCCCCACTCTCCCAGTCTCCCACCCTAGTCTCCTTCCCAGTACCCCTTCTTTGACTTTCCTCCCTGGGCCAGCCTAGCCCTTGGTCCCCCTCCCTGGCACCCCTCTCCGGCCCTCCTCTCCCTGCCCCCCCCCCCCTCCCTGGCCCCACTCCCTGGTTCACCCTGGCCCCCCTTCCTTGGCCCCCTCCTATGGCCCCCTTCTCCCAGTCCCCCTCCCTTGGTCCTCCCTCCTGTGCCAGCCTGGCCCCCATCCCTGTCCCTCCCATGGTTCCTCTACCGTCCATAATGTGTTATTGAAGTGAAATGGTCACATTAACCCTGAGCAGCCTAATGCTCTGTTCTTCATTGATCACATAAACACAGGATATACTTTATTACATGATAGCATGACGCAGACAGTTAATCATCTTTCTGTCTCTGACAAGATCATGGTGGACTTGGAGAGACAAGGAGAGGAGGAGTGGAGAGAAGAGAGCTCCCCAAGGAACCATCACAGGGAATTAGAGAGTGTTCAGCTCAGCGTATGTAGGCTAGCAGGCTCTCTCGGTGGGAAAGGCCTCCTGAATGAGCCTTTTTTATCTGGCCGTGGAATCAAATTAAAAGGGTTTGTAAGTCCTGACCTCACATTAATCAGAAAGCAGAAGTTGTAACCCTGGTGATTTGTTAGCTGACCTGTTTTCATCAGGTCCCACCTACTACCAGAAGTTAATATGGAGGAAACATTATCTTTAAGTGCAGCTACACTCCAGGAATAAAAGGTGCTATCAAGAACCTAAATGGGTTCTTCAGCTGTTCCCATGAAATAACCCTTTTGAAGAACCCTTTTTGGTTCCATGTGGGTCCCTGCTCTGCTCTTTAACAGAATCCAATTAAAGATGCACTCTCAAAATGTTGTGCTATATCAGCCAGTAGTTTTGAAAGTGGTGCTCAAGAGCCAAAAGTGGTCCTTTTTTGTGTACTGTCATCCAGTTGTGTCCCATCATTCAGTTCAAATCAAATCAAATCAAATGTTATTTGTCACATACACATGGTTAGCAGATGTTTATGCGAGTGTAGCGAAATGCTTGTGCTTCTAGTTCCGACAATGCAGTAATAACCAACAAGTAATCTAACTAACAATTCCAAAACTACTGTCTTATACACAGTGTAAGGGGATAAAGAATATGTACATAAGGATATATGAATGAGTGATGGTACAGAGCAGCATAGGCAAGATACAGTAGATGATATCGAGTACAGTATATACATATGAGATGAGTATGTAAACAAAGTGGCATAGTTAAAGTGGCTAGTGATAAATGTATTACATAAGGATGCAGTCGATGATATAGAGTACAGTATATACGTATGCATATGAGATGAATAATGTAGGGTAAGTAACATTATAAGGTAGCATTGTTTAAAGTGGCTAGTGATATATTTACATCAATTCCCATTATTAAAGTGGCTGGAGTTGAGTCAGTGTCATTGTCAGTGTGTTGGCAGCAGCCACTCAATGTTAGTGGTGGCTGTTTAACAGTCTGATGGCCTTGAGATAGAAGCTGTTTTTCAGTCTCTCGGTCCCAGCTTTGATGCACCTGTACTGACCTCACCTTCTGGATGATAACGGGGTGAACAGGCAGTGGCTCGGGTGGTTGATCTTTATGGCCTTCCTGTAACATCGGGTGGTGTAGGTGTCCTGGAGGGCAGGTAGTTTGCCCCCGGTGATGCGTTGTGCAGACCTCACTACCCTCTGGAGAGACTTACGGTTGAGGGCGGAGCAGTTGCCGTACCAGGCGGTGATACAGCCCGCCAGGATGCTCTCGATTGCATCTGTAGAAGTTTGTGAGTGCTTTTGGTGACAAGCCGAATTTCTTCAGCCTCCTGAGGTTGAATAGGCGCTGCTGCGCCTTCTTCACGATGCTGTCTGTGTGAGTGGACCAATTCAGTTTGTCTGTGATGTGTATGCCGAGGAACTTAAAACTTGCTACCCTCTCCACTACTGTTCCATCGATGTGGATAGGGGGGTGTTCCCTCTGCTGTTTCCTGAAGTCCACAATCATCTTCTTAGTTTTGTTGACGTTGAGTGTGAGGTTATTTTCCTGACACCACACTCCGAGGGCCCTCACCTCCTCCCTGTAGGCCGTCTCGTCGTTGTTGGTAATCAAGCCTACCACTGTGTCGTCCGCAAACTTGATGATTGAGTTGGAGGCGTGCGTGGCCACGCAGTCGTGGGTGAACAGGGAGTACAGGAGAGGGCTCAGAACGCACCCTTGTGGGGCCCCAGTGTTGAGGATCAGCGGGGAAGAGATGTTGCCTACCCTCACCACCTGGGGGTGGCCCGTCAGGAAGTCCAGTACCCAGTTGCACAGGGCGGGGTCGACACCCAGGGTCTCGAGCTTGATGACGAGCTTGGAGGGTACTATGGTGTTGAATGCCGAGCTGTAGTCGATGAACAGCATTCTCACATAGGTATTCCTCTTGTCCAGATGGGTTAGGGCAGTGTGGTTGAGATTGCATCGTCTTTGGATCTGTTTGGGCGGTAAGGAAATTGGAGTGGGTCTAGGGTGTCAGGTAGGGTGGAGGTGATATGGTCCTTGACTAGTCTCTCAAAGCACTTCATGATGACGGATGTGAGTGCTACGGGGCGGTAGCCGTTTAGCTTAGTTACCTTAGCTTTCTTGGGAACAGGAACAATGGTGGCTTTCTTGAAGCATGTGGGAACAGCAGACTAGTATAGGGATTGATTGAATATGTCCGTAAACACACCGGCCAGCTGGTCTGCGCATGCTCTGAGGGCGCGGCTGGGGATGCCGTCTGGGCCTGCAGCCTTGCGAGGGTTAACACGTTTAAATGTCTTACTCACCTCGGCTGCAGTGAAGGAGAGACCGCATGTTTTCGTTGCAGGCCGTGTCAGTGGCACTATAATGTCTTCAAAGCGGGCAAAAAAGTTATTTAGTCTGCCTGGGAGCAAGACATCCTGGTCCGTGACTGGGCTGGATTTCTTCCTGTAGTCCGTGATTGACTGTAGAACCTGCCACATGCCTCTTGTGTCTGAGCCGTTGAATTGAGATTCTACTGTCTCTGTACTGACGCTTAGCTTGTTTGATAGCCTTGCGGAGGGAATAGCAATAGAAACACAATAGTTGTGTCCTATCATCCTATTAGCCACTCCCTGTCATCGCTACGGCGGTGGAATCATTTCACTGGGCGCATTTCTTCACAAAACTGGACCTGAGGAGTGTGTATAACCTGGTGCATACCCGGGGAGGAGATGAGTGGAAAAACGCATTTAGTACTACATCTGGCCATTATGAGTACCGCGTCATGCCATATGGGTTGAAGAATGATCCAGCCGTCTTCCAATCTTTCGTAGACGAGATTCTCCGAGACCTGCACGGGCAGGGAGTTGCATCGATGACATCTTGATCTATTCTGCCACATGCGCTGTGCACATGTTTCCTTCCTGGGTTATCGCATTTCCATCTCCGGGATGGTGATGGAGTGTGACCGCGTTACAGCCTTGCGTAATTGGCCGACACCGACCACGGTAAAAGAGGTGCAGCGTTTTTTAGGGTTTGCCAATTACTACCGGAGGTTTATCTGGTGTTTTGGTCAGGTGGTTGCTCCCATTACCTCACTGCTGAAGGGAGGACCGGTGCGCATGCGCTGGTCAGCAGTGGCAGCGGGGGCTCAGTACGTGCCGCGGGGTGTCCGTGACAGGCTGATTCGTTGGGCTTATACTCTACCCTCCTCGGGTCATCCTGGCATCCGAAGGACAGTGCGGAGTCTTAGGGGGAGATACTGGTGGCCCACTTTGGCGAAGGACGTGAGATTTTATGTCTCCTCCTGCTCAGTGTGCACTCAGAGCAAGGCTCCTCGACACCTGCCTACAGGGAAATTACAGCCCCTCCCCATTCCAAAACAGCATGGTCACTCTTATCGGTGGACTTCCTCACCGACCTTCCCCTGTCCCAGGGAAGTACCGTGATCCTGGTCGTTGTGGATCGGTTTTCTAAGTCCAGCCATCTCATCCCGTTGCCCGGTCTCCCAACATTCTGCAGACTGCGGACACTCTGTTTACCCATGTCTTCCGGCACTACGGGGTGCCTGAGGACATAGTCTCTGATCGGGGTCCCCAGTTCACGTCCAGAGTTTGGAGGGCGTTTATGGAGAGGCTGGTGGTCTCGGTCAGCTTGACCTCAGGTTCCACCCGAGTGTAACGGGCAGGTGGAGCGAGTAAACCAGGATGTGGGCAGGTTTCTGCGGTCGTATTGCCGGGACCGGCCAGGGGAGTGGGTGAAGTATGATCCTTGGGTAGAGCTCACTCAGAACTCCCTTCGCCACTGCTCAACTAACATGTCTCCCTTCCAGTGTGTGTTGGGCTACCAGCCGGTCCTGGCCCCATGGCATCAGAGCCAAACCGAAGCTCCTGCGGTGGAGGAATGGGTGCAGCGCTCAAAGGACACCTGGAGAGCCGTCCAGGAATCGTTGAGACTGGCTGGGGAACGGCAGAAGAAGAGCGCTGACCAGAGCGTGAGCCCTCCCGTGTTCGCACCGGGGGACCGGGTCTGGCTCTCGACCCGAAACCTGTCCTTCCGCCTGCCCTGCCGGAAGCTGGGGTCACAGTGTGTGGGGCCATTTAAAGTCCTGAGGAGAATAAGCAAGGTGTGTTATAGGTTACAACTTCCTGCTTATTATCGTATTAACCCCTCGTTTCATGTGTCTCTCCTCAGGCCGTTGGTGGCTGGTCCCCTACAAGGTGAGGTGCCTGAGGTCCCTCCGCCCCCTCTGGACATCGGGGGGTCCCTGGCGTACACAGTACGTACCATTCTGGACTCGAGACGCAGGGTGAGGGGCCTACAGTACCTGGTGGACTGGAAGGGGTACGGTCCGGAGGTGAGTTGCTGGGTACCGGTGGGGGACATTTTGGACCCTTCACTCCTGAGAGACTTCCACCGCCTCCACCCGGATCGCCCGCGGCACCCTACTAGCCGCCACCGATCCCTTTTCTTTTTGGTTAGTTTTGTCATTTGTTACACCTGTTCCTATTTAGTTTGTGCTTGATTTACTTCCCTATTTAGTGTATGGAACCTCCCCTTTGTTGTGGAGGATTATTTTGATCATGTTGTATCGTTTGGTGTTGTTAGTGCTCTGGACCTTGTTACCCATTGTTTTGGGTTGGTCAGTGTTTGCGCCCTGCGTGTTGGGCATTTCATTTTGGTGCCGTATTAAAGTGCACTTTTCCCCTGGACTTCTCTGCGCCTTATTCCTCGTTACACACCTAGCCAGCCATGACACCATCATACAAAACTGAGGCAGCAGTCTTTGTGGAAATCAATATTTGTGTCATTCTCAAAACTTTTTGCCACGACTGTACTGTATACCTGTAATATAATATACTGTACATTATACCTGTAATATAATATCCTGTACAAAATACCGCTCATATAATCTTATGTACTAAGTAATTGTAATATAATCTACCGTACGTTGTACCTGTAATATACTGTACTATATCCTCACATTCTTAAAAAATGTTGAACCAGGAACATATATAGCCCTTGGTTCTCTCCAGACCTGACTGCCCTTGACCAGCACAAAAACATCCTGTGGCGTTCTGCATTAGCATCAAATTGCCCCTGCGATATGCAACTTTTCAGGGAAGTTATACACAGGCAGTTAGGAAAGCTAAGGCTAGCTTTTTAATAATCTCAGTAGTTAGGGTGCATTTTATTCAACTTTTTGATAAAAAGCGTGCAAAATTTCAACGTCCTGCTACTCATGCCAGGAATATAGTATATGCATATGATTAGTATGTGTGGATAGAAAACACTCTGAAGTTTATGAAACTGGTTAAATCACGTCTGTGACTATAACAGAACTTGTGTAGCAGGCAAAACCCCAAGGAAAAACTGTTCAGAAAAAAAAATATATATCCCTCCGCCAGTTCCCTGTATTGTCTATGGCAAGGGAAATTAGATAGCGCCCAGTTTACAGTTCCTACAGCTTCCACACGATGTCGCCAGTCTTGGGAATTGGGTTGAAGTTAATATTTGGTGAAATGAAGAATAGGCACTTCCTGTCAGAGGTTACACGGTGGAAAGTTATGAAAGAGAAAATCGTCCATGATTTCTTGACTTGCTGCTATTGAATACAGATCGCCCCGTCATCAATTTGATCGATTATTAACGTTTACAAATACCTAAAGTTGGATTACAAAAGTAGTTTGAAGTATTTTGACAAAGTTTATAGGCAATTTTTTGTAATGACGTTGCGTTTTGGAAAGCTGTTTTTTCTGGATCAGACGGGCTTTATAAATGGACATTTAAACTCACTAACAGGGATCTTTGATTTCAGCACATGAAACAAGCACTTTTACAAGTAGCATTTCTAGTTTTGTTCAGTGTAATGGTGAGATCTCCATCAGAGACAGATAATTTATTCTACTGTTATTGTTGTGACACGTACAGCCTGACATTATGTCAGCACCATATTATCAGACCTTAAACCTCTGGCAGCTCTGTAGCAGCTCATAAAGCAGACCCTTACTCAACACAACACTACAGCCAATTATATTGGATATGCACCTCACAACGCCTCCGACTGACATTACATAAACAGGATGTTTAAAGCCCTTTCTCCACAACGTTCATGGACAGACATTTATTTCTCATAGACATCAGACATTTATTTCTCATATCAAAACTTATTGACTGAAAACACGCTGACTGTTCATTGTAAATATCGGGCTTTGGTGAGTGGGGTAAAACAACGTGTCTGTATTTGAATTTGACGAGAGCATTATAAATGTGCATGGATTGACATTTGATTAAATAACCGTAATGTCAATCAAATCTTAAGGCTTAGGTTGAGTGTTGCTCTCTGTCTGACTTTTGACATTATGGATAAAAACGCTGTTAACTATTGTGTTTGTGACTGGTCAACACGATGTAGAGAGGTCTGAGGCGTTTTATTTTCTTCAACTGAACCTAGAAAAATAAAAAGCCTTTACCATTATCCCGATGACATAATACCAACTGTTACTGAAATGTATTCTTCCTCTGCTCTTCTAGAACCTAGGGTTAAAGCACCTAACCAAATGAAAAGCCGGTCAGTCTTTGGATGTATTTGTTTCTGGTCATCCACAATCACCCTGCCCTTTGACCCCTAGTCCCATGAATCAATGTGACTCTGAAAGGCTTAGTAAAGCATGTGGCAGATGCCCCTCCAACAAGCTGTCTACAACTGTCTAAACCACTTGAAAGTCATTAGCGTTAAGAGATCTATAGAGGAGTAAATGGATGTTGAAACCTAAACAGTGACCGGGGGATTGGAGAAGGCTGCGCAATCTGCTTTGGCCTTCTGGGACAAGGGGAGAAGAGGGACACTGTTACACTGCTACTGGGGTGGTCAGCTGGATGGGCAGGGAGGGGAGGGTGGGAGAGAGGGGGAGAGAGAGAAAGAGAGACTGTCAAAGAGAGTGTAAACTGAGTGTATAATAAGGGCTTGAAAACCCTTATTTAACCTGTCTCCTCCCCTTCATCTACATCTACACTTGTTTGAAGTGGATGTAACAGGGGAAATCAATAAGGGATCATAGTTTGCACCTGTATTCACCTGGTCAGTCTGTCATGGAAGAGCAGGTGTTCCTAATGTTGTGAGTAGGGGGGCTGGATGCATTGATGGATAAGAGAGGACAGTTTACATCTTGAAGGTATTGATTCTTTGAGCCAGCAGAGTCACCAGATGTCACCAGGGCTGCTAGAGTTTCATCTAGCCTGTTTATAGTTGTCTCAGCTCTCCCACTGACGTACTCTCCTCTCCTACATCCTAGAGTTTCATCTAGCCTGTTTATAGTTGTTTCAGCTCTCCCACTCTCGTACTCTCCTCTCCTACATCCTAGACCTGTTTATAGTTGTCTCAGCTCTCCCACTCTCGTACTCTCCTCTCCTACATCCTAGAGTTTCATCTAGCCTGTTTATAGTTGTCTCAGCTCTCCCACTCTCGTACTCTCCTCTCCTACATCCTAGAGTTTCATCTAAAGTCTATCAAAACAGCTCCCACAATCTTTTTTTCATCAATTTCTCTCAGCCAATCATCAGTCATTTGTGTAATTGCCATGCTTGTTGAATGTCCTTCCCTATAGTGTGCTGAATGTATGTCAATATGTTTACAGTAAAATAGCATTGAAAAGTTTACTAAGGGTTGGTAACAGGCTGATTGGTAGGCTATTTGAGCCAGTAGAGGAGGCTTTACTATTCTTGGGTAGTGACTTTTGCTTCCCTCCAGGCCTGAGGGCACAGACTCTCTAGTAGGCTTAGATTGAAGATATGGCAAATAGGAGTGGCAATATCTTCTATTATCCTCAGTAATTTCCCATTCAAGTTGTCAGGCTCCGGTGGCTTGTCATTGTTGATAGACAACAATAATTGTTTAATCCCTTCCACACTCACTTTACAGAATTCTGAATTACAATGGTTGCCTGACATATTTTGATCAGTTATTCTTGGATGTGTAGTGTCAGGTTTTGTTGTTGCCATGTTATGCCTAAATTTGCTAATCTTGCCAATGAAAAAATAATGAAAGTAATTGGCAATATCAGCGGGTTTTGTGATGAATGAGCCATTTGATTAAAGAAATGATGGAGTTGCATTTTAGCCCAATATTGAATTGAAAGTGCTTTGGATGGATTTGGCTTTAAAGCTTTTTGCTCTCATTCTTTATATAATTTATCTGTGTTTCATAGTTATTCTTCTTTTTATTCCGTTTAGACGATTTCTCAATTTGTAGGACGTTTGCCAAACAGTTATGCAGTCAGACTTATTTGCATCTCTTTTGCCTCACCCCTCTCAACCATACAGTTTTTCAATTCCTCATCATTCCGCAGGAATTTAACAGTTTTTACAGTCATTTTACTAATGGGTGCTTATTAGTAACTAGAATAAGCAATTTCATGAATCTGTCAAGTGCAGCGTATGGTTGCTCCTCATTACACACCACAGACCAGCAAATATTCTTTACATAAACAACATAGGAATCATTACTAAACATATTGTATGACCTCTTATACACTATTATGCCCAGCCTTTGGAACTTTGGTTTTCCTTGATATGGCAACTATATTGTGATCACTACCGCCGATGGATTTGGATACTGCTTTAAAGCAAATGACTAAATCTGTGATCAATACATGTTGATGATTCCTGTGCTGTTTGCAACTAGTAGGTTGACTGAAAACTTGAACCAGGTTGCAGGTACTGGTTAGAGTTTGAAGCTTTCTCTGGAGTGGGCAGCCTGCTGAAAGCTATTCAATATTTAAATCACCCTAAAAATATACCTCTGTTGGTATCACATACATTATTAAACATTTCACACATGTTATCCAGATACTGACTGTTAGCACTTGGTGGTCTATAGCAGCTTCCAACCAGATGGGCTTTAGTTGAGGCAGATGAACCTGCAGCCATATTACTTCGACAGTGTTTAACTTCTTACGGTATAGGGGGCAGCATTTTCACTTTTGGATAAATAGCGTGCCCAGTTTCAACTTCCTGCTACTCATGCCAATAATATAACATATGCATATTATTAGTATATTTGGATAGAAAACACTCTGAAGTTTCTAAAACTGTTTAAATCATGTCTGTGCGTATAACAGAACTTGTGGAGCAGTCAAAACCCTGAGGACCAAACATTCAGATTTTTTTTTTTAGGTCACTGTCTATTCAATGAGGTTTCATTGGGAAACGAGATTTCTAAGGCACGTGTTTGCAGTTCTTATCGCTTCCACTGGATGTCACCAGGCTTTGGAAATTGGTTGAGGTTATTCCTTTGTGTAATGAAGAAGTACGGCCATCTTGAATTTGTGTCATTTGAAGTGTACTTTTTGAGAAGTCGCATGACTGGAAAGTAGCGTGAGTTCGTTGTCTTCCTGTATTGAACACAGATTGTCCCGTCTACAATTTGATCGATTATTAACGTTTAAAAATACCTCAAGTTGTATTACAAAAGTAGTTTGAAATGTTTTGGCAAAGTTTACAGCTAACTTTTGAGATATTTTGTAGTGATGTTGCGCAAATTGGAAGCAGTTTTTTTCTGGATCAAACGCGCCAAATAAATGGACATTTTGGATATATATTGACGGAATTAATCGAACAAAAGGACCATTTGTGATGTTTATGGGACATATTGGAGTGCCAACAAAAGAAGCTCGTCAAAGGTAAGGCATGATTTATATTTTATTTCTGCGTTTTGTGTGGTGCCTGCAGGGTTGAAATATGCTACGCTCTCTTTGTTTACTGTTGTGCTTTCATCAGATAATAGCTTCTTATGCTTTCGCTGAAAAGCCTTTTTGAAATCTGACATGTTGGCTGGATTCACGAGTGTAGCTTTAGAGACACACAGAGCCTGCAATAGTTACCTTTGTTCAAACTATTAAAGAACTGTCAGCCCTAGAGCTCTGAAACTTTAGAAACCTGGTCTAAAGCTCAAGTTGATAGTGCATGGTGAGTTATGTGGCTCTAGAACATTCTCAGACAGAGAAACAGCCTCGTACACAGGAAGACCAAAAAGATCATTAAGCACAACAACCACCAGAGCCACTGCTTGTTCACCGTGCTAAAATCCAGAAGGCGAGGTCAGTAGAGGTGCATCAAAGCTGGGACCGAGAGACTGAAAAGCAGCTTCTATGTCAAGGACATCATACTGTTAAACAGCCATCACTAACACAGAGAGGCTGCTGCCTACATGCAGACTTGAAATCAGTGGTCACTTTAATAAAGGTATCACTAGTCACTTTAATAATGCCACTTTAATAATGTAATTGTGACGTCAGCGATCTTCTAGACAACTGGGAACTCTGAATAAAACAAGGTCCAATCATGACGTCAGTCAGAGCTCTAGAAAGAGACTTGAGTTCCCAAATTGGAATTCCCAGTTGTCTTGAACTTACTGATGTCTGGGATTTCCCAGTTCCAAGTTTCCAGTTGTTTTGAAAGCAGCTGAATTCATGCTAGATTGACATCATGACCAATGTTGAGTGTTTACCCTTTTAAGCTTGGAAAAGAGACCCTTAAACCCAGACTTAGTCCACTCCACTGAATAGCAGGCTGTGATTGCTTTGCAGTGCTTGCAGTTAGCCACTGAGTCCTTCCAAACCACTCATAGTTGATCTAGCAATTTACAGCTTGTTGTGTAATGTTTATGTCCAATGGCCGATGAGCACCGATACATTTTATCTCTAATTTCTCTTCATATGACGAGGATTGAAAAGGATATGCCAGTAGATTGTCGACTTGATTCATGATGATCACTTCTAGCTTCCTAGCTAAGACTTTGAAAGTATGTTGTATGTTGTTGACATGTCCAATCAAAGCCATTTTACCTGTGGCCAATGACCTTGAGCCCTGTAGATTTTTTGGTGACGTAGTGTTCCCATGAGTGATACTAGAGGATATTACCAACCCCTGGGCTCCGTATTCTGCGCTGGCTGCTCTACCACCACAGAAGAAACTGAGCTGGGCTGAAAGACCTGGAATTTTGGAGCTGCCTTACTCAAGAAAACAAAAAAGAGACAATTTTTGTATGTGGCTTTATTAACTCAATGATTAATTTTACATTGTTTGCAAACTGATACATGACATATTAATGCCAAAATCACATGCAAAACAGGCAAAAAAAACATTAAAATGATGGGCCTACAAACTGTTTGGGTTCTGCCCCATCTGCCCTGAATGACCAGTCTCCACTGACCATACTATGTTAAAGCAGAGCCCCACCTGCCCTGAATGACCAGTCTCCACTGACCATACTATATTAAAGCAGAGCCCCACCTGCCCTGAAAGACCAGTCTCCACTGACCATACTATGTTAAAGTAGAGCCCCACCTGCCCCACCTGCCCTGAATGACCAGTCTCCACTGACCATACTATGTTAAAGCAGAGCCCCACCTGCCCTGAATGACCAGTCTCCACTGACCATACTATATTAAAGCAGAGCCCCACCTGCCCTGAATGACCAGTCTCCACTGACCGTACTGTTAGAGCAGAGCCCCACCTGCCCTGAAAGACCAGTCTCCACTGACCATACTATATTAAAGCAGAGCCCCACCTGCCCTGAATGACCAGTCTCCACTGACCATACTATGTTAAAGCAGAGCCCCACCTGCCCTGAATGACCAGTCTCCACTGACCATACTATATTAAAGCAGAGCCCCACCTGCCCTGAATGACCAGTCTCCACTGACCATACTATGTTAAAGTAGAGCCCCACCTGCCACATCTGCCCTGAATGACCAGTCTCCACTGACCATACTATATTAAAGCAGAGCCCCACCTGCCCTGAATGACCAGTCTCCACTGACCATACTATGTTAAAGTAGAGCCCCACCTGCCCCACCTGCTCTGAATGACCAGTCTCCACTGACCATACTATGTTAAAGCAGAGCCCCACCTGCCCTGAATGACCAGTCTCCACTGACCATACTATATTAAAGCAGAGCCCCACCTGCCCTGAATGACCAGTCTCCACTGACCATACTATGTTAAAGCAGAGCCCCACCTGCCCTGAATGACCAGTCTCCACTGACCATACTATGTTAAAGCAGAGCCCCACCTGCCCTGAATGGCCAGTCTCCACTGACCATACTATATTAAAACAGAGCCCCACCTGCCCTGAATGGCCAGTCTCCACTGACCATACTATGTTAAAGCAGAGCCCCACCTGCCCCACCTGCCCTGAATGGCCAGTCTCCACTGACCATACTATGTTAAAACAGAGCCCCACCTGCCCTGAATGACCAGTCTCCACTGACCATACTATATTAAAACAGAGCCCCACCTGCCCTGAATGACCAGTCTCCACTGACCATACTATGTTAAAGCAGAGCCCCACCTGCCCTGAATGACCAGTCTCCACTGACCATACTATGTTAAAACAGAGCCCCACCTGCCCTGAATGACCAGTCTCCACTGACCATACTATGTTAAAGCAGAGCCCCACCTGCCCCACCTGCCCTGAATGACCAGTCTCCACTGACCATACTATGTTAAAGCAGAGCCCCACCTGCCCTGAATGACCAGTCTCCACTGACCATACTATGTTAAAGCAGAGCCCCACCTGCCCCACCTGCCCTGAATGACCAGTCTCCACTGACCAACCTATGTTAAAGCAGAGCCCCACCTGCCCTGAATGACCAGTCTCCACTGACCATACTATGTTAAAGCAGAGCCCCACCTGCCCCACCTGCCCTGAATGACCTGTCTCCACTGACCATACTATATTAAAGCAGAGCCCCACCTGCCCTGAATGACCTGTCTCCACTGACCATACTATATTAAAACAGAGCCCCACCTGCCCCACCTGCCCTGAATGACCAGTCTCCACTGACCATACTATGTTAAAGCAGAGCCCCACCTGCCCCACCTGCCCTGAATGGCCAGTCTCCACTGACCATACTATGTTAAAGCAGAGCCCCACCTGCCCCACCTGCCCTGAATGACCAGTCTCCACTGACCATACTATGTTAAAGCAGAGCCCCACCTGCACTGAATGACCAGTCTCCACTGACCATACTATGTTAAAGCAGAGCCCCACCTGCCCCACCTGCCCTGAATGACCAGTCTCCACTGACCATACTATGTTAAAGCAGAGCCCCACCTGCCCCACCTGCCCTGAATGACCTGTCTCCACTGACCATACTATGTTAGAGCATTAAATAGTGTTTATCCGTGGCTTAATCACCTGCTACATAAAATAATTATTTCAGTCCATCTGATTTAGAAATTAATCAGGCTTGTTTTTTACGTTTGTTTTTTACAAAAGCCCTTTTTGTGGATGTTATTGGATGTAAATATGAATGAATAGTGAATGTGGTTGTAGTCTCCATGTTAATACCTAGCTGTCTACAGTATATCTGTACTATAACCCAGTGTGGGAGTGTCTTTATCTCATGCTGTCCCTTTAGGACAATACTCCCTGCCACCAGCAGATGGCAGCTGGTCTACTCCTTCCCCTGCCTCTCCTCATTCCACCAGAAACACGTTCTCATTCTGTTCCTTACATTTAACATGTTATACAATTCAGAGAACATTCCACTGAAAGTTATTAGCATAAGAATGAATGAAATAATATCAAAGACATTGGTGTGTTATGACATTGGTGTGTTATGACATTGGTGTGTTATGATATGACATTGGTGTGTTATGACATTGGTGTGTTATGACATTGGTGTGTTATGACATTGGTGTGTTATGACATTGGTGTGTTATGACATTGGTGTGTTATGACATTGAGGCTGATATTGGTGTGTTATGACATTGGTGTGTTATGACATTGGTGTGTTATGACATTGGTGTGTTATGACATTGGTGTGTTATGACATTGAGGCTGATATTGGTGTGTTATGACATTGGTGTGTTATGACATTGGTGTGTTATGACATTGGTGTGTTATGACATTGGTGTGTTATGACATTGGTGTGTTATGACATTGGTGTGTTATGACATTGAGGCTGATATTGGTGTGTTATGACATTGGTGTGTTATGACATTGAGGCTGATATTGGTGTGTTATGACATTGAGGCTGATATTGGTGTGTTATGACATTGAGGCTGATATTGGTGTGTTATGACATTGGTGTGTTATGACATTGAGGCTGATATTGGTGTGTTATGACATTGAGGCTGATATTGGTGTGTTATGACATTGAGGCTGATATTGGTGTGTTATGACATTGAGGCTGATATTGGTGTGTTATGACATTGAGGCTGATATTGGTGTGTTATGACATTGAGGCTGATATTGGTGTGTTATGACATTGAGGCTGATATTGGTGTGTTATGACATTGAGGCTGATATTTGTTATAAAATAATACGTTTTATTTTGTTTGCAAGACTGTATTTTGAAATACACTTGGTTCCTTTATAATGAATAAATAAACAACACAAACAACAACAACCTAAAAACCTTCCATTGAGAAATTGTTTCCATTTCAGTCTACCTGGCTGTTTTAATGACATTAGAATCATTTCAGTCTACCTGGCTGTTTTAATGACATTAGAATCATTTCATTCTACCTGGCTGTTTTAATGACATTAGAATCATTTCAGTCTACCTGGCTGTTTTAATTACATTAGAATCATTTCATTCTACCTGGTGGTTTTAATGACATTAGAATCATTTCAGTCTACCTGGTGGTTTTAATTACATTAGAATAATTTCAGTCTACCTTGTTGTTGTGGTTACATTAAGGACAACCTTCCTCGGGGTGGTTTGTGTACGAGGTCACTCCGATCAACATTCCTCCGTCACAAAGCTACAATGTAATTTCCATCCTCATCTGATCCTACCCAGAATGCCCCTCTGGTCAGCAGTAATAGAATGACCTTTTCTCCCATTGCTCTTCAACCTTTCAACAACAACAATCCACCTTGATCTGTTTGTTCACCATCCATATATAATATTCACTTCCATTGTCATCACTGTCATCCTCCAGTAAAACAAAGAAAACACAAGGATGAGAAAACACAAGTACCTCCTCCTGTCTCTCTCCACTCTCTCTTCCTGTCCTTGCTGAGCGACAGGACAGTAACGTGGATAGGCCCAGGCTATTCCCCCATGGCTGCGGCACCTCCTCCTGTCTCTCTCCACTCTCTCTTCCTGTCCTTGCTGACCGACAGGACAGTAACGTGGATAGGCCCAGGCTATTCCCCCACGGCTGCGGCACCTCCTCTTCTCTCTCTCCACTCTCTCCTCTGCTTTTTTCTCCACCCTCTCCTCAAACCTTTCTCTTCTACCCTCTTCCTGTTCACAGGGGTTTTCTCATTTGGGCAGAAGTCTGGTCTTTCACGTCATCTCCCTCTCTGACTGTCTGAACCTGAACACCTTCCCTCTCTGTTTGTCTGAACCTGAAAACTAACCCCGTTCATTCATGTCATCTCCCTCTCCCTCTCTGTCTGACAAAGTTTTCAAATTTAGTATTTGAGTACTTTAAACTACATAATAGTGGGATGAAAGTAAACTTGTAACTTCAATAACAACATCAGAAAACGGTTCTATTTTGACATCTGTAGTACCCTTTACAGATAGAATTCATGGTATGTTGCCTGTAAAAAACAAAATTCAATTCATCCACATTCTAAACTGCATCTAGTTAGTTTAGGCAGATCCTAAGGAACATTCTAAGACTAACATAATAAAACAATAGAAGGTCATATAGTGAGTTGAATGATGTTACTAGTCTGGTCAGCCTACAGGCGACCCGGCTGCACCATGCACATGACATCAACAGTTATTGTGTCCATTAAACAGACAAGACACACAGTAGGCTCCCCTGATCACAGTCAACCACATATATTTTACAGTAGCCTCCGCTGATCAGTCAACCACATATATTTTACAGTAGCCTCCGCTGATCAGTCAACCACATATATTTTACAGTAGGCTCCCCTGATCAGTCAACCACATATATTTTTACAGTAGACTCCAATGATCACAGTCAACCACATATATTTTACAGTAGGCTCCCCTGATCACAGTCAACCACATATATTTTACAGTAGCCTCCCCTGATCACAGTCAACCACATATATTTTTACAGTAGTCTCCCCTGATCACAGTCAACCACATATATTTTACAGTAGGCTCCCCTGATCACAGTCAACCACATATATTTTACAGTAGTCTCCCCTGATCACAGTCAACCACATATATTTTACAGTAGGCTCCCCTGATCACAGTCAACCACATATATTTTACAGTAGGCTCCCCTGATCACAGTCAACCACATATATTTTACAGTAGGCTCCCCTGATCACAGTCAACCACATATATTTTACAGTAGGCTCCCCTGATCACAGTCAACCACATATTTTACAGTAGGCTCCCCTAATCACAGTCAACCACATATATTTTACAGTAGGCTCCCCTGATCACAGTCAACCACATATATTTTACAGTAGGCTCCCCTAATCACAGTCAACCACATATATTTTACAGTAGGCTCCCCTGATCACAGTCTACCACATATTTTACAGTAGGCTCCCCTGATCACAGTCTACCACATATTTTACAGTAGGCTCCCCTGATCACAGTCAACCACATATATTTTACAGTAGGCTCCCCTGATCACAGTCAACCACATATATTTTACAGTAGGCTCCCCTGATCACAGTCAACCACATATATTTTACAGTAGGCTCCCCTGATCACAGTCAACCACATATATTTTACAGTAGGCTCCCCTGATCACAGTCAACCACATATATTTTACAGTAGGCTCCCCTGATCACAGTCAACCACATATATTTTGTAGTAGGCTCCCCTGATCACAGTCAACCACATATATTTTGTAGTAGGCTCCCCTGATCACAGTCAACCACATATATTTTGTAGTAGGCTCCCCTGATCACAGTCAACCACATATATTTTACAGTAGGCTCCCCTGATCACAGTCAACCACATATATTTTACAGTAGGCTCCCCTGATCACAGTCAACCACATATATTTTACAGTAGGCTCCCCTGATCACAGTCAACCACATATATTTTGTAGTAGGCTCCCCTGATCACAGTCAACCACACATATATTTTACAGTAGGCTCCCCTGATCACAGTCAACCACATATATTTTACAGTAGGCTCCCCTGATCACAGTCAACCACATATATTTTACAGTAGGCTCCCCTGATCACAGTCAACCACATATATTTTGTAGTAGGCTCCCCTGATCACAGTCAACCACATATATTTTGTAGTAGGCTCCCCTGATCACAGTCAACCACATATATTTTGTAGTAGGCTCCCCTGATCACAGTCAACCACATATATTTTACAGTAGGCTCCCCTGATCACAGTCAACCACATATATTTTGTAGTAGGCTCCCCTGATCACAGTCAACCACATATATTTTGTAGTAGGCTCCCCTGATCACAGTCAACCACATATATTTTGTAGTAGGCTCCCCTGATCACAGTCAACCACATATATTTTGTAGTAGGCTCCCCTGATCACAGTCAACCACATATATTTTGTAGTAGGCTCCCCTGATCACAGTCAACCACATATATTTTACAGTAGGCTCCCCTGATCACAGTCAACCACATATATTTTGTAGTAGGCTCCCCTGATCACAGTCAACCACATATATTTTGTAGTAGGCTCCCCTGATCACAGTCAACCACATATATTTTACAGTAGGCTCCCCTGATCACAGTCAACCACATATATTTTACAGTAGGCTCCCCTGATCACAGTCAACCACATATATTTTACAGTAGGCTCCCCTGATCACAGTCAACCACATATATTTTGTAGTAGGCTCCCCTGATCACAGTCAACCACACATATATTTTACAGTAGGCTCCCCTGATCACAGTCAACCACATATATTTTACAGTAGGCTCCCCTGATCACAGTCAACCACATATATTTTACAGTAGGCTCCCCTGATCACAGTCAACCACATATATTTTGTAGTAGGCTCCCCTGATCACAGTCAACCACATATATTTTGTAGTAGGCTCCCCTGATCACAGTCAACCACATATATTTTGTAGTAGGCTCCCCTGATCACAGTCAACCACATATATTTTACAGTAGGCTCCCCTGATCACAGTCAACCACATATATTTTGTAGTAGGCTCCCCTGATCACAGTCAACCACATATATTTTGTAGTAGGCTCCCCTGATCACAGTCAACCACATATATTTTGTAGTAGGCTCCCCTGATCACAGTCAACCACATATATTTTGTAGTAGGCTCCCCTGATCACAGTCAACCACATATATTTTGTAGTAGGCTCCCCTGATCACAGTCAACCACATATATTTTACAGTAGGCTCCCCTGATCACAGTCAACCACATATATTTTGTAGTAGGCTCCCCTGATCACAGTCAACCACATATATTTTGTAGTAGGCTCCCCTGATCACAGTCAACCACATATATTTTACAGTAGGCTCCCCTGATCACAGTCAACCACATATATTTTGTAGTAGGCTCCCCTGATCACAGTCAACCACATATATTTTACAGTAGGCTCCCCTGATCACAGTCAACCACATATATTTTGTAGTAGGCTCCCCTGATCACAGTCAACCACATATATTTTGTAGTAGGCTAAGAAAATCATGAAATATAACAGAATAAAATACAAATCATATTTTCCCACACAACTTGCTTCACAGGCAACATGTGGATCCACTGTCATATAGAAAAGTGATATTTTGTAGCAGAGCCCAATGCAACCACATGCTTTTTTAACTGTGCCTCATATCTTTCCTACTCTCACTCTGCTTTGTGAGGGAACAGGCGTAGGTCTTACATTGAGCGTCTTCATCTTGACACCCTTGGAAAATAATAGCAATCCATATTTTCAAAAGCATGTGAGCCTGGTGTTCATATTTCACAACCTCAACAGGCTTTTAGAGTTTCCTATACTCAATGGACAACAGACCTACACTTGATTTATGCTACATTATAGCATGCTAAATGTTTCTGATCAGTGATTTATGCTACATTATAGCATGCTAAATGTTTCTGATCAGTGATTTATTCTACATTATAGCATGCTAAATGTTTCTGATCAGTCGTTTTATGCTACATTATAGCATGCTAAATGTTTCTGATCAGTGATTTATGCTACATTATAGCATGGTAAATGTTTCTGATCAGTGATTTAGGCTACATTATAGCATGCTAAATGTTTCTGATCAGTTATTTATGCTACATTATAGCATGCTAAACGCTATAGATGAACAAACAAATAGATGAGCTACCACCTCTACTTATTTGCCCAGCCAGAGAATTAACCAAATATACAGACAGAGATTCAGTCAAACACCATCCCATTGATTGAGTAAGATGAGTCCCAGGCTTTTGGAAGGGAGTAAGCCTGGGTTACTCAGAGATAGTGAGTGAGTCAGATGAGTCCCAGTCTTTTGGTACGGAGTAGGCCTGGCTTACTAAGAGAGAGCGAGTGAAGAGTAAAATAATCCACTTGTTAAGCTAAAGTGCAAAATGAGAACTAGACAAGATGATCATGACTAGCACGGACCTCAATTTAGCCAACATTTCCACAGCCAAATTGTAGACTAACATATATCCAAACGGATATTCATTTAAAATACATATCTGATTGATTTCTCAGGACTTCCTAAGCTTGTCTCAAAGTAGCACAAAAGGCTGCTGAAATATTTGAATACACACAGGTAGGCTATTGGTTCATATGTGTTATAAATATTGGATGACTTTATTCAAACATTTCTGTCATTCAGTAATATTTATTCCCATAGTAATTTGCTATGAAGCCATCCAGATGTGGTTAGAAAACAGTGCATGTGGTGGGCTATGCAGATAGATGGGTGAAGTGAAGTGCCTTGCAAAGTAAAGAACTGCCAGGAGGATAGTAGTAATGGGTGCTGCCTAGCAACCATCAAGAGCTTTAGAGTGTAGTGCATTTAGAACTGTCATGAGGATAATAGTAATGGGTGCTGCCTAGCAACCATCAAGAGCTTTAGAGTGTAGTGCATTTAGAATTGCCAGGAGGAGAATAGTAATGGGTGTTGAATAGCAACAATCAAGCGCTTTACAGCGTAGTGCATTTAGAACTGCCAGGAGGAGAATAGTAATGGGTGTTGCCTAGCAACCATCAAGACCTTTAGAGCATAGTGCATTTAGAACTGCCAGGAAGATTGTAATAATGGGTGTTACCTAGCAACCATCAAGAGCTTCAGAGCGTAGTGCATGCCAATGCTACCTCAGCATGACAGCTACATTTCACATTAAGCCATAGGCAGAACTTTATTTCAATCATGACTAGGTCAGTTCGCAGACATAAAAGTTTAGGATTTGATACCGGCAACACATTTCAGATATGAAGAAAAGGTAGAAAAAGCTGGAGGGATGCTATAGCTGGTGGGATGCTATAGCTGGTGGGATGCTATAGCTGGTGGGATGCTATAGCTGGTGGGATGCTATAGCTGGTGGGATGCTATAGCTGGTGGGATGCTATAGCTGGTGGGATGCTATAGCTGGTGGGATGCTATAGCTGGAGGGATGCTATAGCTGGTGGGATGCTATAGCTGGTGGGATGCTATAGCTGGTGGGATGCTATAGCTGGAGGGATGCTATAGCTGGTGGGATGCTAAAGCTGGTGGGATGCTATAGCTGGTGGGATGCTATAGATGGAGGGATGCTATAGTTGGTGGGATGCTATAGCTGGTGGGATGCTATAGCTGGTGGGATGCTATAGCTGATGGTGTGCTATAGCTGGTGGGATGCTATAGCTGGTGGGATGCTATAGCTGGTGGGATGCTATAGCTGGTGGGATGCTATAGCTGGTGGGATGCTATAGATGGAGGGATGCTATAGTTGGTGGGATGCTATAGCTGGTGGGATGCTATAGCTGGTGGGATGCTATAGCTGATGGTATGCTATAGCTGGTGGTATGCTATAGCTGGTGGGATGCTATAGCTGGTGGTGTGCTATAGCTGGTGGGATGCTATAGCTGGTGGGATGCTATAGCTGGTGGGATGCTATAGCTGGTGGGATGCTATAGCTGGTGGGATGCTATAGCTGGTGGGATGCTATAGCTGGTGGGATGCTATAGCTGGTGGGATGCTATAGCTGGTGGGATGCTATAGCTGGAGGGATGCTATAGCTGGTGGGATGCTATAGCTGGTGGGATGCTATAGCTGATGGTATGCTATAGCTGGTGGTATGCTATAGCTGGTGGGATGCTATAGCTGGTGGTATGCTATAGCTGGTGGGATGCTATAGCTGGTGGGATGCTATAGCTGGTGGGATGCTATAGCTGGTGGGATGCTATAGCTGGTGGGATGCTATAGCTGGTGGGATGCTATAGCTGGCAGAAAAACGGGTTGGTTTGAAAGGTGTATATGTCAGTGAGGCAGAAAGACACACAAGGTGGGCATTGACTGTGTGCGTGAGCGTGTGCGTGTGCGCGTGTGCGTGTGTGTGTGTGCGTGTGTGTGTGTGTGTGTGTGTGTGTGTGTGTGTGTGTGTGTGTGTGTGTGTGTGTGTGTGTGTGTGCGCGTGTGTCTGTGCATGTGTGTCATGTCTGGATGGAGGCAATCTACAACCTGTCAATCACTGAGGAGAGGCCCAGGCTGGGAACCATCACATGTCACAACGATGACACGCACACACACACGCATACACACACAGGCCTATTGTCAAAGCACACAAACTTCCAACTATATCCATACAGTGTACATAGAAATAACAATATCAAATGGTTTTATTTTTCCTGTAGGAGGCAGGCAGCCCATCAGTTAAGAGTGTTGGGCCAGTAATCGAAAGTTGCTGGTTCTAACCCCTGAGCAGACTGGGTGAAAAATGTGTCGATGTGCCCTTGAGCAAGCACTTGCACTAATACAAAAACACTAATACTGATGTAAGTCGGTCTGGATAAGAGCGTCTGCTTAAATGACTAAAATGCATTAAAAAATAAGGTCTGAATACAACTTGATTCTGCATGTACTTGATTCAACATGTACTTGATTCTGCATGTACTTGATTCTGCATTTACTTGATTCTGCATTTACTTGATTCTGCATGTACTTGATTCTGCATGTACTTGATTCTGCATGTACTTGATTCTACTTCTACTTGATTCTGCATGTACTTGATTCAACATGTACTTGATTCTACTTCTACTTGATTCTGCATGTACTTGATTCTGCATTTACTTGATTCTGCCTGTACTTGATTCTGCATGTACTTGATTCTACTTCTACTTGATTCTGCATGTACTTGATTCTGCATGTACTTGATTCTACTTCTACTTGATTCTGCATGTACTTGATTCAACATGTACTTGATTCTACTTCTACTTGATTCTGCATGTACTTGATTCTGCATTTACTTGATTCTGCCTGTACTTGATTCTGCATGTACTTGATTCTACTTCTACTTGATTCTGCATGTACTTGATTCTGCATGTACTTGATTCTACTTCTACTTGATTCAACATGTACTTGATTCTACTTCTACTTGATTCTATATGTACTTGATTCTACTTCTACTTGATTCTGCATGTTCTTGATTCTGCATGTACTTGATTCTACCTCTACTTGATTCTGCATGTACTTCATTCTGCATGTACTTGATTCTACTTATACTTGATTCTGCATGTACTTGATTCTGCATGTACTTGATTATGCATGTACTTGATTCTGCATGTTCTTGATTCTGCATGTACTTGATTCTACCTCTACTTGATTCTGCATGTACTTGATTCTACTTCTACTTGATTCTATATGTACTTGATTCTACTTCTACTTGATTCTATATGTACTTGATTCTACTTCTACTTGATTCAACATGTACTTCATTGTACATGTACTTCATTGTACATGTACTTTGTATTTGTATTTCTTATGGATCCCCATTAGTTCCTGCCAAGGCAGCAGCTACTCTTCCTGTGGTTTATTATGGATCCCCATTAGTTCCTGCCAAGGCAGCAGCTACTCTTCCTGGGGTTTAGTATGGATCCCCATTAGTTCCTGCCAAGGCAGCAGCTACTCTTCCTGTGGTTTATTATGGATCCCCATTAGTTCCTGTCAAGGCAGCAGCTACTCTTCCTGGGGTTTATTATGGATCCCCATTAGTTCCTGCCAAGGCAGCAGCTACTCTTCCTGGGGTTTATATGGATCCCCATTAGTTCCTGCCAAGGCAGCAGCTACTCTTCCTGGGGTTTATTATGGATCCCCATTAGTTCCTGCCAAGGCAGCAGCTACTCTTCCTGGGGTTTCTTATGGATCCCCATTAGTTCCTGCCAAGGCAGCAGCTACTCTTCCTGTGGTTTATATGGATCCCCATTAGTTCCTGCCAAGGCAGCAGCTACTCTTCCTGGGGTTTAGTATGGATCCCCATTAGTTCCTGCCAAGGCAGCAGCTACTCTTCCTGGGGTTTAGTATGGATCCCCATTAGTTCCTGCCAAGGCAGCAGCTACTCTTCCTGGGGTTTAGTATGGATCCCCATTAGTTCCTGCCAAGGCAGCAGCTACTCTTCCTGGGGTTTATTATGGATCCCCATTAGTTCCTGCCAAGGCAGCAGCTACTCTTCCTGTGGTTTATTATGGATCCCCATTAGTTCCTGCCAAGGCAGCAGCTACTCTTCCTGTGGTTTATTATGGATCCCCATTAGTTCCTGCCAAGGCAGCAGCTACTCTTCCTGGGGTTTATTATGGATCCCCATTAGTTCCTGCCAAGGCAGCAGCTACTCTTCCTGTGGTTTATTATGGATCCCCATTAGTTCCTGCCAAGGCAGCAGCTACTCTTCCTGTGGTTTATTATGGATCCCCATTAGTTCCTGTCAAGGCAGCAGCTACTCTTCCTGGGGTTTATTATGGATCCCCATTAGTTCCTGCCAAGGCAGCAGCTACTCTTCCTGGGGTTTATATGGATCCCCATTAGTTCCTGCCAAGGCAGCAGCTACTCTTCCTGGGGTTTATTATGGATCCCCATTAGTTCCTGCCAAGGCAGCAGCTACTCTTCCTGGGGTTTATTATGTATCCCCATTAGTTCCTTCCAAGGCAGCAGCTACTCTTCCTGGGGTTTAGTATGGATCCCCATTAGTTCCTGCCAAGGCAGCAGCTACTCTTCCTGGGGTTTAGTATGGATCCCCATTAGTTCCTGCCAAGGCAGCAGCTACTCTTCCTGTGGTTTATTATGGATCCCCATTAGTTCCTGCCAAGGCAGCAGCTACTCTTCCTGTGGTTTATTATGGATCCCCATTAGTTCCTGCCAAGGCAGCAGCTACTCTTCCTGTGGTTTATTATGGATCCCCATTAGTTCCTGCCAAGGCAGCAGCTACTCTTCCTGGGGTTTATTATGGATCCCCATTAGTTCCTGCCAAGGCAGCAGCTACTCTTCCTGGGGTTTATATGGATCCCCATTAGTTCCTGCCAAGGCAGCAGCTACTCTTCCTGGGGTTTATTATGGATCCCCATTAGTTCCTGCCAAGGCAGCAGCTACTCTTCCTGGGGTTTATTATGGATCCCCATTAGTTCCTGCCAAGGCAGCAGCTACTCTTCCTGGGGTTTATTATGGATCCCCATTAGTTCCTGCCAAGGCAGCAGCTACTCTTCCTGGGGTTTATTATGGATCCCCATTAGTTCCTGCCAAGGCAGCAGCTACTCTTCCTGGGGTTTATTATGGATCCCCATTAGTACCTGCCAAGGCAGCAGCTACTCTTCCTGGGGTTTATTATGGATCCCCATTAGTTCCTGCCAAGGCAGCAGCTACTCTTCCTGGGGTTTAGTATGGATCCCCATTAGTTCCTGCCAAGGCAGCAGCTACTCTTCCTGTGGTTTATTATGGATCCCCATTAGTTCCTGCCAAGGCAGCAGCTACTCTTCCTGTGGTTTATTATGGATCCCCATTAGTTCCTGCCAAGGCAGAAGCTACTCTTCCTGGGGTTTATATGGATCCCCATTAGTTCCTGCCAAGGCAGCAGCTACTCTTCCTGTGGTTTATTATGGATCCCCATTAGTTCCTGCCAAGGCAGCAGCTACTCTTCCTGGCGTTTATATGGATCCCCATTAGTTCCTGCCAAGGCAGCAGCTACTCTTCCTGTGGTTTATTATGGATCCCCATTAGTTCCTGCCAAGGCAGCAGCTACTCTTCCTGTGGTTTATTATGGATCCCCATTAGTTCCTGCCAAGGCAGCAGCTACTCTTCCTGTGGTTTATTATGGATCCCAATTAGTTCCTGCCAAGGCAGCAGCTACTCTTCCTGGGGTTTATTATGGATCCCCATTAGTTCCTGCCAAGGCAGCAGCTACTCTTCCTGTGGTTTATTATGGATCCCCATTAGTTCCTGCCAAGGCAGCAGCTACTCTTCCTGGGGTTTATTATGGATCCCCATTAGTTCCTGCCAAGGCAGCAGCTACTCTTCCTGTGGTTTAGTATGGATCCCCATTAGTTCCTGCCAAGGCAGCAGCTACTCTTCCTGTGGTTTATTATGGATCCCCATTAGTTCCTGCCAAGGCGGCAGCTACTCTTCCTGTGGTTTATTATGGATCCCCATTAGTTCCTGCCAAGGCAGCAGATACTCTTCCTGGGGTTTATTATGGATCCCCATTAGTTCCTGCCAAGGCAGCAGCTACTCTTCCTGGGGTTTATTATGGATCCCCATTAGTTCCTGCCAAGGCAGCAGCTACTCTTCCTGTGGTTTATTATGGATCCCCATTAGTTCCTGCCAAGGCAGCAGCTACTCTTCCTGGGGTTTATTATGGATCCCCATTAGTTCCTGCCAAGGCAGCAGCTACTCTTCCTGTGGTTTAGTATGGATCCCCATTAGTTCCTGCCAAGGCAGCAGCTACTCTTCCTGTGGTTTATTATGGATCCCCATTAGTTCCTGCCAAGGCGGCAGCTACTCTTCCTGTGGTTTATTATGGATCCCCATTAGTTCCTGCCAAGGCAGCAGATACTCTTCCTGGGGTTTATTATGGATCCCCATTAGTTCCTGCCAAGGCAGCAGCTACTCTTCCTGGGGTTTATTATGGATCCCCATTAGTTCCTGCCAAGGCAGCAGCTACTCTTCCTGGGGTTTATTATGGATCCCCATTAGTTCCTGCCAAGGCAGCAGCTACTCTTCCTGGGGTTTATTATGGATCCCCATTAGTTCCTGCCAAGGCAGCAGCTACTCTTCCTGGGGTTTGTTATGAATCCCCATTAGTTCCTGTCAAGGCAGCAGCTACTCTTCCTGGGGTCCAGCAAAGTTAAGGCTCTTAGCAGGTTACTACTGAAATACTGAAATATTTTTTTAACATTACAATACATTCACAGATTTCACTACACACTGTGTGTGTTGCTTCACAGTCCCCGCTGTTCCATAAGGTGTATTTTTATCTTTTTTTAAAATCGAATTTTACTCCTTGCGTCAGGAACTTGGAAGAGACCTCTGGTGGCATGTCTTGTAAGGTATGCATGTCAGAAATGTGTGCCAGTAGTTTAGACAGACAGCTCGGTACATTCAACATGTCAATCCCGCTCATAAATAAATGTAGTGATGAAGCCAATCTCTCTTCAACCAGGAGAGATTGACATGCATATTACTAATATTAGCTCTCTGTGTACATCCAATGGACAGCCGTGCTGCCCTGTTCTGAGCCAATTGTGATTTTCCTGAGACCACACGACTGAACAGTAGTCCAGGAGCAACACAACTAGGGCCTGTAGGACCTGCCTTGTTGATAGTGTCATTAAGAAGGCAGAGTAGTGCTTTATTATAGACAGACTTCTCCCCATCTTAGCTACTACTGCATTAATATGTTTTGACCATGACAGTTCACGTTCTCGGGTTACTCCAAGCAGTTTAGTCAGGGGCGGCAGGATAGCCTAGTGGTTAGAGCGTTGGACTAGTAACCGGAAGGTTGCAAATTCCAACCCCCGAGCTGACAAGGTACAAATCTGTCATTCTGCCCCTGAACAGGCAGTTAACCCACTGTTCCTAGGCCGTCATTGAAAATAAGAATTTGTTCTTAACTGATCTTGCCTAGTTAAATAAAGGTAAAATAAAATTTAAAAAATAATCTCAACTTGCTCATTTTCCCCATTATTTATTACAAGATTTAGTTGAGGTTTAGGGTTTAGTGAGTGTTTTGTTCCAAATTAAGTTTGATAAATATTTAGGGATAACTTATTCCTTGCCACCCACTCTGAAACTATCTGCAGCTCTTTATTGAGTGTCATTTCAGTCGCTGTAGTAGCTGACGTGAATAGTGTTGAGTCATCAACGCCAAAGTTCATGTTATTCGGAAAAGCTGACCACGACTCCATTTTGTTGATCCCTGCCTACAGACAGAAACTAAAACAAGAAGCTCCCGCGCTGAGGTCTGGTCCGTCCAATCTGATTCCACACTCCAAGACTGCTTCCATCACGTGGACTGGGATATGTTTCGTATTGCGTCAGACAACAACATTGACGAATACACTGATTCGGTGAGCGAGTTCATTAGAACGTGCGTTGAAGATGTCGTTCCCATAGCAACGATCACAACATTCCCAAACCAGAAACCGTGGATTGATGACAGCATTCGCGTGAAACTGAAAGCGCGAACCACTGCTTTTAATCAGGGCAAGGTGACCGGAAGAATACAAACAGTGTAACTATTCCCTCCGCAAGGCAATCAAACAAGCTAAGCGTCAGTATAGAGACAATGTAGAATCTCAATTCAACGGCTCAGACACAAGAGGTATGTGGCAGGGTCTACAGTGAATCACGGATTACAAAAAGAAAACCAGCCCCGTCACGGACCAGGATGTCTTGCTCACAGGCAGACTAACTAACTTTTTTGCCCGCTTTGAGGACAATACAGTGCCACTGACACGGCCCGCAACTAAAACATGCGGAGCCGACGTGAGGAAAACATTTAAACGTGTCAACCCTCGCAAGGCTGCAGGCCCAGACGGCATCCCCAGCCGCGCCCTCAGAGCATGCGCAGACCAGCTGGCTGGTGTGTTCACGGACATATTCAATCAATCCCTATCCCAGTCTGTTGTTCCCACATGCTTCAAGAGGGCCACCATTGTTCCTGTTCCCAAGAAAGCTAAGGTAACTGAGCTAAACGACTACTGCCCCGTAGCACTCACTTCCGTCATCATGAAGTGCTTTGAGAGACTAGTCAAGGACCATATCACCTCCACCCTACCTGACACCCTAGACCCACTCCAATTTGCTTACCGCCCAAATAGGTCCACAGACGATGCAATCTCAACCACACTGCACACTGCCCTAACCCATCTGGACAAGAGGAATACCTATGTGAGTATGCTGTTCAACGACTACAGCTCGGCATTTAACACCATAGTGCCCTCCAAGCTCGTCATCAAGCTCGAGACCCTGGGTCTCGACTCCGCCCTGTGCAACTGGGTACTGGACTTCCTGATGGGCCGCCCCCAGGTGGTGAGGGTAGGCAACAACATCTCCACCCCGCTGATCCTCAACACTGGGGCCCCACAAGGGTGCGTTCTGAGCCCTCTCCTGTACTCCCTGTTCACCCACGACTGCGTGGCCATGCACGCCTCCAACTCAATCATCAAGTTTGCGGACGACACAACAGTGGTAGGCTTGATTACCAACAACGACGAGACGGCCTACAGGAAGGAGGTGAGGGCCCTCGGAGTGTGGTGTCAGGAAAATAACCTCACACTCAACGTCAACAAAACTAAGGAGATGATTGTGGACTTCAGGAAACAGCAGATGGAACACCCCCCTATCCACATCGATGGAACAGTAGTGGAGGGGGTAGTAAGTTTTAAGTTCCTCGGCGTACACATCACAGACAAACTGAATTGGTCCACCCACACAGACAGCATCGTGAAGAAGGCGCAGCAGCGACTCTTCAACCCCAGGAGGCTGAAGAAATTCATCTTGTCACCAAAAGCACTCACAAACTTCTACAGATGCACAATCGAGAGCATCCTGTCGGGCTGTATCACCACCTGGTACGGCAACTGCTCCGCCCACAACCGTAAGGCTCTCCAGAGGGTAGTGAGGTCTGCACAACGCATCACCGGGGGCAAACTACCTGCCCTCCAGGACACTTACACCACCCGATGTTACAGGAAGGCCATAAAGATCATCAAGGACAACAACCACCCGAGCCACTGCCTGTTCACCCCGCTATCATCCAGAAGGTGAGGTCAGTACAGGTGCATCAAAGCTGGGACCGAGAGACTGAAAAACAGCTTCTATCTCAAGGCCATCAGACTGTTAAACAGCCACCACTAACATTGAGTGGCTGCTGCCAACACACTGACTCAACTCCAGCCACTTTAATAATGGGAATTGATGGGAAATGATGTAAAATATATCACTAGCCACTTTAAACAATGCTACCTAATATAATGTTTACATACCCTACATTATTCATCTCATATGTATACGTATATACTGTACTCTATATCATCTACTGCATCTTTATGTAATACATGTATCACTAGCCACTTTAACTATGCCACTTTGTTTACATACTCATCTCATATGTATATACTGCACTCAATACCATCTACTGTATCTTGCCTATGCCGCTCTGTACCATCACTCGTTCATATATCTTTATGTACATATTACACTTGTGTCTATAAGGTAGTAGTTTTGGAATTGTTAGCTAGATTACTTGTTGGTTATTACTGCATTGTCGGAACTAGAAGCACAAGCATTTCGCTACACTCACATTAACATCTGCTAACCATGTGTATATGAGAAATAAGATTTGATTTGATTTGATATTCCCGTTGTTTCGTTAGGGCTGGATAGACTGCACCTCATAGTTCGTATTTCAGCCAGGACTGGGATAATTACTGAACGCTGGGCAACTGTTAAAAATGGTTAACTTCTCATGACTCTCAAACCCGCATGCGGGAGCGTAACGTGGCCTCAAACTAATTAGCATAACGCAGCGGACATAATTCTTCCTAGACAATCTTCCTATTCATGAAAATCACAAATGAAATATATTGAGACACAGCGATCACTCACCTCGGATTAGACAAAGAGCTTCTAGATATCAGGACAGCGATCACTCACTTCGGATTAGACAAAGAGCTTCTGGATATCAGGACAGCGATCACCCACCTCAGATTAGACAAAGAGCTTCTGGATATCAGGACAGCGATCACTCACTTCGGATTAGACAAAGAGCTTCTGGATATCAGGACAGCGATCACCCATCTCGGATTAGACAAAGAGCTTCTGGATATCAGGACAGCGATCACCCATCTCAGATTAGACAAAGAGCTTCTGGATATCAGGACAGCGATCACCCACCTCGGATTAGACAAATATTTTTTCAACAACAACAGCAAGCAGGACTCACACGATATTCTCCAAACACCCCACAGGGCAGACATCCCAATTATTCGCAAAAGGAAGCGATGCAGAGGACGTAGCTAACGTGAGTAAGACCTTTAAACAGGTCAACATTCACAAGGCTGTGGGGCCAGATGGATTATCATTATGTGCTCCTGGCATGTGCTGACCAACTGGCAGGTGTCTTCACTGACATTTTCAACATGTCCCTGATTGAGTCTGTAATACCAACATGCCTCAAGCAGACCACCATAGTCCCTGTGCCCAAGAACACAAAGGCAACCTGCCTAAATGACTACAGACCTGTGGCACTCACGTCCGTAGCCATGAAGTGCTTGGAAAGACTGGTCATGGCTCACATCAACACCATTATCCCAGAAACCCTAGACCCACTCCAATTTGCATACCGCCCAAACAGATCCTCAGATGATGCAATCTCTATTGCACTCCACACTTCCCTTTCCCACCTGGACAAAAGGAACACCTATGTGAGAATGCTATTAACTTCTTAAGATATAGGGGGCAGCATTTTCACTTTTGGATAAATAGCGTGCCTAATTTCAACTTCCCGCGACTCATGCCAAGAATATAAGACATGCATATTATTAGTAGATTTGGATGGAAAACACTCTGAAGTTTCTAAAACTGTTTGAATCATGTCTATGAGTATAACAGAACTTATGTAGCAGGCAAAACCCCAAGGATTTTTTTCCCCTTCTCTGTTCACTATATTGTCTTTGCCTTTGGATATTTAATAGGAAACTATATTCAGTTCCTACCGCTTCCACACAATGTCGCCATCGACATGGAATATGGTTGAGGTTATTCCTTTGTGTTATGAAGAAGTAGGCCAACTCGGAACTGGGGACACTTTTGTGAGTTGCGCAAGACGTAAAAAGCAGTGCTGGTCTACAATTTGATCGATTATTAACTTTTTTAAATACCTAACGTTGTATTACAAAAGTAGTTTGAAATATTTTGGCAAAGTTTATAGGCAACTTTTGAAATATTTTGTAGTGACATTGGGTTTTTGTAAGCTGTTATTTTCTGGATCAAACGCGCTTTATTAATTAATTAATCGAAAAAAAGGACCAATTGTGATGTTTATGGGACATATTGGAGTGCCAACAAAAAAAGCTTGTCAAAGGTAATGCATGTTTTATATTTTATTTCAGCGTTTTGTGTAGCGCCTGCTATGCTAGCTCCTTTGTTTACTCCTAGTGCAGATGTTCCAGGCTATCAGATAATAGCTTCTTATGCTTTCGCCGAAAAGCATTTTTAAAATCTGACATGTTGGCTGGATTCACAACGAGTGTAGCTTTAATTGAGTATCTTACATGTGTGATTTAATGAGAGTTTGAGTTTTATAGCATTTTATTTGAATCTGGCGCTCTGCATTTCCCCTGGCAATTGGCCAGTTGAGACGCTAGCATCTCCCCTATCCATAAGAGGTTTTAAATAAAGGAAATAAAAAAATAAAAATAAAAATCTGTGGTGGAACAGTCTGAAGCAGCCTTGTTATTTCCTCGTGCTCCTGGGTAGCTTGGTTTTTGACTTTGGGACCGAGATGTTTCTCGCCATAGAGCTGCACATGATGACAGCTGGTGATGTTGAATGGGCCGGTCTCTCAGGAAACGTCAAGGTCTGGTGAGGGTGGGAGCTCCGAGGATCTGATCCCGAGGTAGAAGCCACCGGAGAGGGAGACAGAACCGATGACGAAGACGCTTGACAATAAGTTCTGAAGATAAAGTAAGCTAGCCATTCAGCTTGACAATTGGCACTGAAGATAAAGCTAGCCATTCAGCTTGACAATAGGCACTGAAGATAAAGCTAGCCATTCAGCTTGACAATAGGCACTGAAGATAAAGTAAGCTAGCTATTCAGCTTGACAATAGGTATTGAAAATAAAGTAAGCTAGCAATTCAGCTTGACAATAGGCACTGAAAATAAAGTAAGCTAGCCATTCAGCTTGACAATAGGCACTGAAAATAAAGTAAGCTAGCTATTCAGCTTGACAATAGGTATTGAAAATAAAGTAAGCTAGCCATTCAGCTTGACAATAGGCACTGAAAATAAAGTAAACTAGCCATTCAGCTTGACAATAGGTACTGAAAATAAAGTAAGCTAGCCATTCAGCTTGAGAATAGGTACTGAAAATAAAGTAAGCTAGCCATTCAGCTTGACAATAGGTACTGAAAATAAAGTAAGCTAGCTATTCAGCTTGACAATAGGTACTGAAAATAAAGTAAGCTAGCCATTCAGCTTGACAATAGGTACTGAAAATAAAGCTAGCCATTCAGCTTGACAATAGGCACTGAAGATAAAGCTAGCCATTCAGCTTGACAATAGGCACTGAAGATAAAGCTAGCCATTCAGCTTGACAATAGGCACTGAAGATAAAGTAAGCTAGCTATTCAGCTTGACAATAGGCACTGAAAATAAAGTAAGCTAGCCATTCAGCTTGACAATAGGCACTGAAAATAAAGTAAGCTAGCTATTCAGCTTGACAATAGGTATTGAAAATAAAGTAAGCTAGCCATTCAGCTTGACAATAGGCACTGAAAATAAAGTAAACTAGCCATTCAGCTTGACAATAGGCATTGAAAATAAAGTAAGCTAGCTATTCAGCTTGACAATAGGTACTGAAAATAAAGTAAGCTAGCCATTCAGCTTGACAATAGGTACTGAAAATAAAGCTAGCCATTCAGCTTGAGAATAGGTACTGAAAATAAAGTAAGCTAGTCATTCAGCTTGACAATAGGTACTGAAAATAAAGTAAGCTAGCTATTCAGCTTGACAATAGGTACTGAAAATAAAGTAAGCTAGCCATTCAGCTTGACAATAGGTACTGAAAATAAAGCTAGCCATTCAGCTTGACAATAGGCACTGAAGATAAAGCTAGCCATTCAGCTTGACAATAGGCACTGAAGATAAAGCTAGCCATTCAGCTTGACAATAGGCACTGAAGATAAAGCTAGCCATTCAGCTTGACAATAGGCACTGAAGATAAAGCTAGCCATTCTGCTTGATAGAGAATAATAAATGCATGTGGCATGAATGCTTTATTAAGTCCTTATATAGGTACTAGGTGCCTAACCCTTCGTTAAAGTTAACGTAATTCGTTATATAAGTACAAGGTACGTAAACCTAACCCTTTATTAAATCCTTACATAAAGACTGGTGCACTTCACTGCAAGCAAGGAGGCCTACAAACCTGCCTCAGTTACACCAGCTCTGTCAGGAGGAATGGGCCAAAATTCACCCAACTTATTGTGGGAAGCTTGTGGAAGGCTACCTGAAATGTTTGACCCAAGTTAAACAATTTAAAGGCAATGCTATCAAATACTAATTGAGTGTATGTAATATTCAGACCCACTGGGAATGTGATGAAAGAAATAAAAGCTGAAAGAAATAATTATCTTTACTATTATTCTGAGATTTCACATTCTTAAAATAAAGTGGCAATCCTAACTGACCTGAGACAGGACATTTTTAACTGGGATAAAATGTCATGAATTGAGAAAAACTGAGTTTAAATGCATTTGGCTATGGTGTATTTAAACTTCCGACTTCAACTGTAGGTACTTGTATAGGTACTTTCTTACCAGATAAGTTCTAATATCTATGTTTATATTGATAAAAGGACAAAGAAACCTTTTATATGTAACAATGGCAAAATGGATGAAGACACTCCAAGTTTAGAGTCGCTAAAACTGGACACCATAAACAACACCATAAAACAACACATTCTTAGTCGAAATCTAATCTAAACCCTCCGCAGGAATAAACAGATTTTCATATTAGTGTTGAAAAATAGATGGAGTTGGGGACAGTAAAGGTGTTGTATTCAATATATGGGCTTTCATGTGCTAAATGGAATGTTATTCATATCTGAGTGCACAGTGTTTTGGGGTTATTCTACAGGAGTTGCTTCCTGTACCATGGGACCCCATTCCTTTTACCGAGAGCCGTTTGAGAAAATCTCAACAGACCTTGATACAATTACTGAACCTTCCTCTCTCCATCTTGTCTCTCGTGCCCCGCCTCTCGCCCCCTCTGGCACCGCTACAGACCTCACGGGGGAATAGCAGCGACTATTCAGAAGAAGATTTGGTCAGTCAGGCATCAAATGTAGGCCTCTTCTCACACATTCGCTGCCGTGGCAGCAGCGTCGAGGGACCTGTATTGTGCCTTTTCACACACTCCTCTCAGCGGACTCAGAAACCCTCAGCCCAGGGAAGAGAGGAGGAGAAAGAGAGAGGAGATAGAGAGACAGAGAAAGAGAGAGACAGAGAAAGAGAGAGACAGAGAAAGAGAGAGACAGAGAAAGAGAGAGACAGAGAAAGAAAGAGAGAGAGAGACAGAGAGAGGGAGACAGAGGGAGAGAAAAAGAGACACAGGGGGAGAGAGACATAGAGAGACAGCTCCTGGGATAAAGGAGTGTGACCTCTGGTGACCTCCAGTCTCTTTGCTTCAGGGGGTTTCAGCCTCAAGCTTTTTCTCTAGCTCCTGGACCGGGTTCTACCTTGGAGAGGAAATTAGATTTCTAGTGTTGACCCTCAATGGACACATGATGTTAATGGACAGGGGAAGTAGATTGGGGTTGAGGTGGAGTGGAAGGGGAAGGGGACTGGCATAGCGGTGGAGAGGAGTGGTGTGGGGTTGTGAGAGAGGTGGGGTGGGTAGAGGTGGGGTGAAGGTGGACTGGGAGAGAGGTGGGTGGAGGTGGACTGGGGTAGAGGTTGGTGGAATGGGACTGGGGTAGAGGTGGGGTGGAGGCGGACTGGGATAGAGGTGGGGTGGAGGCGGACTGGGGTGGAGGCGAACTGGGGTAGAGGTGGGGTGGAGGCGAACTGGGGTAGAGGTGGGTGGAGTGGGACTGGGGTAGAGGTGGGTGGAGTGGGACTGGGGTAGAGGTGGGTGGAGTGGGACTGGGGTAGAGGTGGGTGCAAGTAGACTGGGGTAGAGGTGGGTGGAGTGGGGCTGGGATAGAGGTTGGTGGGACTGGGATAGAGCTTGGTGGGGCTGGGATAGAGGTTGGTGGGGCTGGGATAGAGGTTGGTGGGGCTGGGATAGAGGTTGGTGGGGCTGGGATAGAGGTTGGTGGGGCTGGGATAGAGGTTGGTGGGGCTGGGATAGAGGTTGGTGGGGCTGGGATAGAGATGGGGTGGGGCTGGGATAGAGATGGGGTGGGGCTGGGAGGGAGGTTGATGGGGCTGGGATAGAGGTTGATGGGGCTGGGATAGAGGTTGGTGGGGCTGGGTTAGAGATGGGGTGGGGCTGGGATAGAGATGGGGTGGGGCTGGGATAGAGTTGTTGGGGCTGGGATAGAGGTTGTTGGGGCTGGGATAGAGGTTGTTGGGGCTGGGATAGAGGTTGTTGGGAATGGGATAGAGGTTGTTGGGGCTGGGATAGAGGTTGGTGTGGCTGGGATAGAGGTTGGTGGGGCTGGGATAGAGATGGGGTGGGGCTGGGATAGAGGTTGATGGGGCTGGGTTAGAGATGGGTTGGGGCTGGGATAGAGGTTGATGGGGCTGGGATAGAGGTTGGTGGGGCTGGGATAGAGGTTGGTGGGGCTGGGATAGAGGTTGGTTGGGCTGGGATAGAGATGGGGTGGGGCTGGGATAGAGATGGGGTGGGGCTGGGGTAGAGATGGGGTGGGGCTGGGATAGAGGTTGGTGGGGCTGGGATAGAGGTTGATGGGGCTGGGATAGAGGTTGGTGGGGATGGGTTAGATGGGGTGGGGCTGGGATAGAGATGGGGTGGGGCTGGGATGGAGGTGGGTGGGGCTGGGATAGAGGTTGGTGGGGCTGGGTTTGAGATGGGGTGGGGCTGGGATAGAGATGGGGTGGGGCTGGGATAGAGTTTGATGGGCTGCGATAGAGATGGAGTGGGGCTGGGAGAGAGGTTGGTTGGGCTGCGATAGAGATGGGGTGGGGCTGGGATAGAGGTGGGTGGGGCTGGGAAAGAGGTGGGTGGGGCTGGGATAGAGGTTTGTGGGGCTGGGGTAGATGTAGATGGGGCTGGGATAGAGTTGGGGTGGGGCTGGGATAGAGGTGGGTGGGGCTGGGATAGAGATGGGGTGGGGCTGGGATAGAGTTTGGTGGGGCTGGGATAGAGGTTGGTGGGGCTGCGATAGAGATGGGGTGGGGCTGCGATAGAGATGAGGTGGGTGGGGCTGGGATAGAGGTTTGTGGGGCTGGGGTAGAGGTTGGTGGGGCTGGGATAGAGGTTGGTGGGGCTGGGATAGAGGTTGGTGGGGCTGGGATAGAGGTTGGTGGGGCTGGGATAGAGGTTGGTGGGGCTGGGATAGAGGTTGGTGGGGCTGGGATAGAGGTTGGTGGGGCTAGGATAGAGGTTGGTGTGGCTGGGATAGAGGTTGGTGTGGCTGGGATAGAGATGGGGTGGGGCTGGGATAGAGGTTGATGGGGCTGGGTTAGAGATGGGTTGGGGCTGGGATAGAGGTTGATGGGGCTGGGAAAGAGGTTGATTGGGCTGGGATAGAGATGGGGTGGGGCTGGGGTAGAGATGGGGTGGGGCTGGGGTAGAGATGGGGTGGGGCTGGGGTAGAGATGGGGTGGGGCTGGGATAGAGGTTGGTGGGGCTGGGATAGAGGTTTGTGTGGCTGGGATATAGGTTGGTTGGGCTGGGATAGAGGTTGGTGGGGCTGGGATAGAGATGGGGTGGGGCTGGGATAGAGGTTTGTGTGGCTGGGATAGAGGTTTGTGTGGCTGTGATAGAGATGGGGTGGGGCTGGGATAGAGATGGGGTGGGGCTGGGATAGAGGTTTGTGTGGCTGGGATAGAGGTTGGTGTGGCTGGGATAGAGGTTGGTGTGGCTGGGATAGAGGTTGGTGGGGCTGGGATAGAGGTTGGTGGGGCTGGGATAGAGATGGGGTGGGGCTGGGATAGAGATGGGGTGGGGCTGGGATAGAGGTTTGTGTGGCTGGGATAGAGGTTGGTGGGGCTGGGATAGAGGTTGGTTGGGCTGGGATAGAGGTTGGTTGGGCTGGGATAGAGATGGGGTGGGGCTGTGATAGAGATTGGTGTGGCTGGGGTAGAGGTTGGTGGGGCTGGGGTAGAGGTTGGTGGGGCTGGGATAGAGGTTGGTGGGGCTGGGATAGAGGTTTGTGTGGCTGGGATAGAGGTTGGTGGGGCTGGGATAGAGATGGGGTGGGGCTGGGATAGAGGTTTGTGTGGCTGGGATAGAGGTTTGTGTGGCTGTGATAGAGATGGGGTGGGGCTGGGATAGAGATGGGGTGGGGCTGGGATAGAGGTTTATGTGGCTGGGATAGAGGTTGGTGTGGCTGGGATAGAGGTTGGTGGGGCTGGGATAGAGGTTGGTGGGGCTGGGATAGAGATGGGGTGGGGCTGGGATAGAGATGGGGTGGGGCTGGGATAGAGGTTTGTGTGGCTGGGATAGAGGTTGGTGGGGCTGGGATAGAGGTTGGTTGGGCTGGGATAGAGGTTGGTTGGGCTGGGATAGAGATGGGGTGGGGCTGTGATAGAGGTTGGTGGGGATGGGGTAGAGGTTGGTGGGGCTGGGGTAGAGGTTGGTGGGGCTGGGATAGAGGTTGGTGGGGCTGGGATAGAGATGGGGTGGGGCTGGGATAGAGATGGGGTGGGGCTGGGATAGAGGTTTGTGTGGCTGTGATAGAGATGGGGTGGGGCTGGGATAGAGATGGGGTGAGGCTGGGATAGAGATGGGGTGGGGCTGGGATAGAGGTTGGTGTGGCTGGGATAGAGGTTGGTGGGGCTGGGATAGAGGTTGGTGGGGCTGGGATAGAGGTTGGTGGGGCTGGGATAGAGATGGGGTGGGGCTGGGATAGAGGTTTGTGTGGCTGGGATAGAGGTTTGTGTGGCTGGGATAGAGGTTGGTGGGTCTGGGATAGAGGTTGGTTGGGCTGGGATAGAGATGGGGTGGGGCTGGGATAGAGGTTGGTTGGGCTGCAATAGAGATGGGGTGGGGCTGGGATAGAGGTTGGTGGGCCTGGGATAGAGGTTGGTTGCACTGGGATAGAGGTTGGTTGGGCTGGGATAGAGATGGGGTGGGGCTGGGATAGAGGTTGGTGGGGCTGGGATAGAGGTTGGTGGGGCTGGGATAGAGGTTGGTGGGGCTGGGATAGAGGTTGGTGGGGCTGGGATAGAGGTTGTTTGGGCTGGGATAGAGATGGGGTGGGGCTGGGGTGGGGCTGGGGTAGAGATGGGGTGGGGCTGGGATAGAGATGGGGTGGGGCTGGGATAGAGGTGGGTGGGGCTGGGATAGAGGTTTGTGGGGCTGGGGTAGAGGTTTGTGTGGCTGGGATAGAGTTGGGGTGGGGCTGGGATAGAGGTTGGTTGCGCTGGGATAGAGGTTGGTTGGGCTGGGATAGAGATGGGGTGGGGCTGGGATAGAGATGGGGTGGGGCTGGGATAGAGATGGGGTGGGGCTGGGATAGAGGTGGGTGGGGCTGGGATAGAGGTTTGTGGGGCTGGGGTAGATGTAGATGGGGCTGGGATAGAGTTGGGGTGGGGCTGGGATAGAGTTGGGGTGGGGCTGGGATAGAGGTGGGTGGGGCTGGGATAGAGTTTGGTGGGGCTGGGATAGAGGTTGGTGGGGCTGCGATAGAGATGGGGTGGGGCTGCGATAGAGATGGGGTGGGGCTGGGATAGAGGTGGGTGGGGCTGGGTTTGAGATGGGGTGGGGTGGGTTGGGGCTGGGATAGAGATGGGGTGGGGCTGGAATAGAGGTTGATGGCCTGCGATAGAGATGGGGTCGGGCTGGGATAGAGGTTGGTGGGACTGGGATAGAGGTTGGTGGGGCTGGGGTAGAGGTTGGTGGGGCTGGGATAGAGATGGGGTGGGGCTGGGATAGAGGTTGGTGGGCCTGGGATCGTTGTTGGTGGGGCTGGGATAGAGGTGGGTGGGGCTGGGATAGAGGTGGGTGGGGCTGGGTTAGATGTAGATGGGGCTGGGGTAGAGTTTGGTGGGGCTGGGATAGAGGTTGGTGGGGCTGGGATAGAGGTTGGTGGGGCTGGGATAGAGGTTGGTGGGGCTGGGATAGAGGTTGGTGGGGCTGGGATAGAGGTTTGTGTGGCTGGGATAGAGGTTTGTGTGGCTGGGATAGAGGTTGTTGGGGCTGGGATAGAGATGGGGTGGGGCTGGGATAGAGGTTGATGGGGCTGGGTTAGAGATGGGTTGGGGCTGGGATAGAGGTTGATGGGGCTGGGAAAGAGGTTGATTGGGCTGGGATAGAGATGGGGTGGGGCTGGGGTAGAGATGGGGTGGGGCTGGGATAGAGGTTGGTGGGGCTGGGATAGAGGTTGGTTGGGCTGGGATAGAGGTTGGTGGGGCTGGGTTAGAGATGGTGTGGGGCTGGGATAGAGATGGGGTGGGGCTGGGGTAGAGGTTTGTGTGGCTGGGATAGAGGTTGGTGGGGCTGGGATAGAGGTTGGTTGGGCTGGGATAGAGGTTGGTTGGGCTGGGATAGAGATGGGGTGGGGCTGTGATAGAGGTTGGTGGGGCTGGGGTAGAGGTTGGTGGGGCTGGGGTAGAGGTTGGTGGGGCTGGGATAGAGGTTGGTGGGGCTGGGATAGAGATGGGGTGGGGCTGGGATAGAGATGGGGTGGGGCTGGGATAGAGGTTTGTGTGGCTGTGATAGAGATGGGGTGGGGCTGGGATAGAGATGGGGTGAGGCTGGGATAGAGATGGGGTGGGGCTGGGATAGAGGTTGGTGTGGCTGGGATAGAGGTTGGTGGGGCTGGGATAGAGGTTGGTGGGGCTGGGATAGAGATGGGGTGGGGCTGGGATAGAGGTTTGTGTGGCTGGGATAGAGGTTTGTGTGGCTGGGATAGAGGTTGGTGGGTCTGGGATAGAGGTTGGTTGGGCTGGGATAGAGATGGGGTGGGGCTGGGATAGAGGTTGGTTGGGCTGCAATAGAGATGGGGTGGGGCTGGGATAGAGGTTGGTGGGCCTGGGATAGAGGTTGGTTGCACTGGGATAGAGGTTGGTTGGGCTGGGATAGAGATGGGGTGGGGCTGGGGCTGGGATAGAGGTTGGTGGGCCTGGGATAGAGGTTGGTTGCACTGGGATAGAGGTTGGTTGGGCTGGGATAGAGATGGGGTGGGGCTGGGATAGAGGTTGGTGGGGCTGGGATAGAGGTTGGTGGGGATGGGATAGAGGTTGGTGGGGCTGGGATAGAGGTTGGTGGGGCTGGGATAGAGGTTGGTTGGGCTGGGATAGAGATGGGGTGGGGCTGGGGTGGGGCTGGGGTAGAGATGGGGTGGGGCTGGGATAGAGATGGGGTGGGGCTGGGATAGAGGTGGGTGGGGCTGGGATAGAGGTTTGTGGGGCTGGGGTAGAGGTTTGTGTGGCTGGGATAGAGTTGGGGTGGGGCTGGGATAGAGGTTGGTTGCGCTGGGATAGAGGTTGGTTGGGCTGGGATAGAGATGGGGTGGGGCTGGGATAGAGATGGGGTGGGGCTGGGATAGAGATGGGGTGGGGCTGGGATAGAGGTGGGTGGGGCTGGGATAGAGGTTTGTGGGGCTGGGGTAGATGTAGATGGGGCTGGGATAGAGTTGGGGTGGGGCTGGGATAGAGTTGGGGTGGGGCTGGGATAGAGGTTGGTTGGGCTGGGATAGAGATGGGGTGGGGCTGGGGTGGGGCTGGGGTAGAGATGGGGGTGGGGCTGGGATAGAGGTGGGTGGGGCTGGGATAGAGGTTTGTGGGGCTGGGGTAGAGGTTTGTGTGGCTGGGATAGAGTTGGGGTGGGGCTGGGATAGAGGTTGGTTGCGCTGGGATAGAGGTTGGTTGGGCTGGGATAGAGATGGGGTGGGGCTGGGATAGAGATGGGGTGGGGCTGGGATAGAGATGGGGTGGGGCTGGGATAGAGATGGGGTGGGGCTGGGATAGAGATGGGGTGGGGCTGGGATAGAGGTGGGTGGGGCTGGGATAGAGGTTTGTGGGGCTGGGGTAGATGTAGATGGGGCTGGGATAGAGTTGGGGTGGGGCTGGGATAGAGTTGGGGTGGGGCTGGGATAGAGGTGGGTGGGGCTGGGATAGAGTTTGGTGGGGGCTGGGATAGAGGTTGGTGGGGCTGCGATAGAGATGGGTAGGGGCTGCGATAGAGATGGGGTGGGGCTGGGATAGAGGTGGGTGGGGCTGGGTTTGAGATGGGGTGGGGTGGGTTGGGGCTGGGATAGAGATGGGGTGGGGCTGGAATAGAGGTTGATGGCCTGCGATAGAGATGGGGTCGGGCTGGGATAGAGGTTGGTGGGACTGGGATAGAGGTTGGTGGGGCTGGGGTAGAGGTTGGTGGGGCTGGGATAGAGATGGGGTGGGGCTGGGATAGAGGTTGGTGGGCCTGGGATCGTTGTTGGTGGGGCTGGGATAGAGGTGGGTGGGGCTGGGATAGAGGTGGGTGGGGCTGGGTTAGATGTAGATGGGGCTGGGGTAGAGTTTGGTGGGGCTGGGATAGAGGTTGGTGGGGCTGGGATAGAGGTTGGTGGGGCTGGGATAGAGGTTGGTGGGGCTGGGATAGAGGTTGGTGGGGCTGGGATAGAGGTTTGTGTGGCTGGGATAGAGGTTTGTGTGGCTGGGATAGAGGTTGTTGGGGCTGGGATAGAGATGGGGTGGGGCTGGGATAGAGGTTGATGGGGCTGGGTTAGAGATGGGTTGGGGCTGGGATAGAGGTTGATGGGGCTGGGAAAGAGGTTGATTGGGCTGGGATAGAGATGGGGTGGGGCTGAGGTAGAGATGGGGTGGGGCTGGGATAGAGGTTGGTGGGGCTGGGATAGAGGTTGGTTGGGCTGGGATAGAGGTTGGTGGGGCTGGGTTAGAGATGGGGTGGGGCTGGGATAGAGATGGGGTGGGGCTGGGGTAGAGATGGGGTGGGGCTGGGATAGAGGTTGGTGGGGCTGGGATAGAGGTTTGTGTGGCTGGGATAGAGGTTTGTGTGGCTGGGATAGAGATGGGGTGGGGCTGTGATAGAGGTTGGTGGGCCTGGGATAGAGGTTTGTGTGGCTGGGATAGAGGTTTGTGTGGCTGGGATAGAGGTTTGTGTGGCTGGGATAGAGGTTTGTGTGGCTGGGATAGAGGTTGATGGGGCTGGGTTAGAGATGGGGTGGGGCTGGGATAGAGATGGGGTGGGGCTGGGATAGAGATGGGGTGGGGCTGGGATAGAGGTTGGTGGGGCTGGGATAGAGGTTGGTAGGGCTGGGATAGAGGTTGGTTGGGCTGGGATAGAGGTTGGTGGGGCTGGGTTAGAGATGGGTTGGGGCTGGGATAGAGATGGGGTGGGGCTGGGGTTGAGTTGGGGTGGGGCTGGGATAGAGGTTGGTGGGGCTGGGATAGAGATTGGTGGGGCTGGGATAGAGGTTTGTGTGGCTGGGATAGAGGTTTGTGTGGCTGGGATAAAGGTTGGTGGGGCTGGGATAGAGCTGGGGTGGGGCTGGGATAGAGGTTTGTGTGGCTGGGATAGAGTTGGGGTGGGGCTGGGATAGAGGTTGGTTGCGCTGGGATAGAGGTTGGTTGGGCTGGGATAGAGATGGGGTGGGGCTGGGATAGAGATGGGGTGGGGCTGGGATAGAGATGGGGTGGGGCTGGGATAGAGGTGGGTGGGGCTGGGATAGAGGTTTGTGGGGATGGGGTAGATGTAGATGGGGCTGGGATAGAGTTGGGGTGGGGCTGGGATAGAGTTGGGGTGGGGCTGGGATAGAGGTGGGTGGGGCTGGGATAGAGTTTGGTGGGGCTGGGATAGAGGTTGGTGGGGCTGCGATAGAGATGGGTAGGGGCTGCGATAGAGATGGGGTGGGGCTGGGATAGAGGTGGGTGGGGCTGGGTTTGAGATGGGGTGGGGTGGGTTGGGGCTGGGATAGAGATGGGGGTGGGGCTGGAATAGAGGTTGATGGCCTGCGATAGAGATGGGGTCGGGCTGGGATAGAGGTTGGTGGGACTGGGATAGAGGTTGGTGGGGCTGGGATAGAGATGGGGTGGGGTGGGGCTGGGATAGAGGTTGGTGGGCCTGGGATCGTTGTTGGTGGGGCTGGGATAGAGGTGGGTGGGGCTGGGATAGAGGTGGGTGGGGCTGGGTTAGATGTAGATGGGGCTGGGGTAGAGTTTGGTGGGGCTGGGATAGAGGTTGGTGGGGCTGGGATAGAGGTTGGTGGGGCTGGGATAGAGGTTGGTGGAGCTGGGATAGAGGTTGGTGGGGCTGGGATAGAGGTTTGTGTGGCTGGGATAGAGGTTTGTGTGGCTGGGATAGAGGTTGTTGGGGCTGGGATAGAGATGGGGTGGGGCTGGGATAGAGGTTGATGGGGCTGGGTTAGAGATGGGTTGGGGCTGGGATAGAGTTTGATGGGGCTGGGAAAGAGGTTGATTGGGCTGGGATAGAGATGGGGTGGGGCTGGGGTAGAGATGGGGTGGGGCTGGGATAGAGGTTGGTGGGGCTGGGATAGAGGTTGGTTGGGCTGGGATAGAGGTTGGTGGGGCTGGGTTAGAGATGGGGGTGGGGCTGGGATAGAGATGGGGTGGGGCTGGGGTAGAGATGGGGTGGGGCTGGGATAGAGGTTGATGGGGCTGGGATAGAGGTTGATGGGGCTGGGATAGAGGTTGGTGGGGCTGGGTTAGAGATGGGGTGGGGCTGGGATAGAGATGGGGTGGGGCTGGGATAGAGGTGGGTGGGGTTGGGGTTGAGATGGGGTGGGGGTGGGTTGCGGCTGGGATAGAGATGGGGTGGGGCTGGAATAGAGGTTGATGGCCTGCGATAGAGATGGGGTCGGGCTGGGATAGAGGTTGGTGGGACTGGGATAGAGGTTGGTGGGGCTGGGGTAGAGGTTGGTGGGGCTGGGATAGAGATGGGGTGGGGCTGGGATAGAGGTTGGTGGGCCTGGGATCGTTGTTGGTGGGGCTGGGATAGAGGTGGGTGGGGCTGGGATAGAGGTGGGTGGGGCTGGGTTAGATGTAGATGGGGCTGGGGTAGAGTTTGGTGGGCTGTGATAGAGGTTGGTGGGGCTGGGGTAGAGGTTGGTGGGGCTGGGATAGAGGAGGGTGGGGCTGGGATAGAGGTTTGTGTGGCTGGGATAGAGGTTGGTGTGGCTGTGAAAGAGATGGGGTGGGGCTGGGATAGAGATGGGGTGGGGCTGGGATAGAGGTTTGTGTGGCTGGGATAGAGGTTGGTGTGGCTGGGATAGAGGTTGGTGGGGCTGGGATAGAGGTTGGTGGGGCTGGGATAGAGATGGGGTGGGGCTGGGATAGAGATGGGGTGGGGCTGGGATAGAGGTTTGTGTGGCTGGGATAGAGGTTTGTGTGGCTGGGATAGAGGTTGGTGGGGCTGGGATAGAGATGGGGTGGGGCTGGGATAGAGGTTTGTGTGGCTGCGATAGAGGTTTGTGTGGCTGTGATAGAGATGAGGTGGGGCTGGGATAGAGGTTTGTGTGGCTGGGATAGAGGTTTGTGTGGCTGGGATAGAGATGGGGTGGGGCTGTGATAGAGGTTGGTGGGCCTGGGATAGAGGTTTGTGTGGCTGGGATAGAGGTTTGTGTGGCTGGGATAGAGGTTTGTGTGGCTGGGATAGAGGTTTGTGTGGCTGGGATAGAGGTTGATGGGGCTGGGTTAGAGATGGGGTGGGGCTGGGATAGAGATGGGGTGGGGCTGGGATAGAGATGGGGTGGGGCTGGGATAGAGGTTGGTGGGGCTGGGATAGAGGTTGGTAGGGCTGGGATAGAGGTTGGTTGGGCTGGGATAGAGGTTGGTGGGGCTGGGTTAGAGATGGGTTGGGGCTGGGATAGAGATGGGGTGGGGCTGGGGTTGAGTTGGGGTGGGGCTGGGATAGAGGTTGGTGGGGCTGGGATAGAGATTGGTGGGGCTGGGATAGAGGTTTGTGTGGCTGGGATAGAGGTTTGTGTGGCTGGGATAAAGGTTGGTGGGGCTGGGATAGAGCTGGGGTGGGGCTGGGATAGAGGTTTGTGTGGCTGGGATAGAGTTGGGGTGGGGCTGGGATAGAGGTTGGTTGCGCTGGGATAGAGGTTGGTTGGGCTGGGATAGAGATGGGGTGGGGCTGGGATAGAGATGGGGTGGGGCTGGGATAGAGATGGGGTGGGGCTGGGATAGAGGTGGGTGGGGCTGGGATAGAGGTTTGTGGGGATGGGGTAGATGTAGATGGGGCTGGGATAGAGTTGGGGTGGGGCTGGGATAGAGTTGGGGTGGGGCTGGGATAGAGGTGGGTGGGGCTGGGATAGAGTTTGGTGGGGCTGGGATAGAGGTTGGTGGGGCTGCGATAGAGATGGGTAGGGGCTGCGATAGAGATGGGGTGGGGCTGGGATAGAGGTGGGTGGGGCTGGGTTTGAGATGGGGTGGGGTGGGTTGGGGCTGGGATAGAGATGGGGTGGGGCTGGAATAGAGGTTGATGGCCTGCGATAGAGATGGGGTCGGGCTGGGATAGAGGTTGGTGGGCCTGGGATCGTTGTTGGTGGGGCTGGGATAGAGGTGGGTGGGGCTGGGATAGAGGTGGGTGGGGCTGGGTTAGATGTAGATGGGGCTGGGGTAGAGTTTGGTGGGGCTGGGATAGAGGTTGGTGGGGCTGGGATAGAGGTTGGTGGGGCTGGGATAGAGGTTGGTGGAGCTGGGATAGAGGTTGGTGGGGCTGGGATAGAGGTTTGTGTGGCTGGGATAGAGGTTTGTGTGGCTGGGATAGAGGTTGTTGGGGCTGGGATAGAGATGGGGTGGGGCTGGGATAGAGGTTGATGGGGCTGGGTTAGAGATGGGTTGGGGCTGGGATAGAGTTTGATGGGGCTGGGAAAGAGGTTGATTGGGCTGGGATAGAGATGGGGTGGGGCTGGGGTAGAGATGGGGTGGGGCTGGGATAGAGGTTGGTGGGGCTGGGATAGAGGTTGGTTGGGCTGGGATAGAGGTTGGTGGGGCTGGGTTAGAGATGGGGTGGGGCTGGGATAGAGATGGGGTGGGGCTGGGGTAGAGATGGGGTGGGGCTGGGATAGAGGTTGATGGGGCTGGGATAGAGGTTGATGGGGCTGGGATAGAGGTTGGTGGGGCTGGGTTAGAGATGGGGTGGGGCTGGGATAGAGATGGGGTGGGGCTGGGATAGAGGTGGGTGGGGTTGGGGTTGAGATGGGGTGGGGTGGGTTGCGGCTGGGATAGAGATGGGGTGGGGCTGGAATAGAGGTTGATGGCCTGCGATAGAGATGGGGTCGGGCTGGGATAGAGGTTGGTGGGACTGGGATAGAGGTTGGTGGGGCTGGGGTAGAGGTTGGTGGGGCTGGGATAGAGATGGGGTGGGGCTGGGATAGAGGTTGGTGGGCCTGGGATCGTTGTTGGTGGGGCTGGGATAGAGGTGGGTGGGGCTGGGATAGAGGTGGGTGGGGCTGGGTTAGATGTAGATGGGGCTGGGGTAGAGTTTGGTGGGCTGTGATAGAGGTTGGTGGGGCTGGGGTAGAGGTTGGTGGGGCTGGGATAGAGGAGGGTGGGGCTGGGATAGAGGTTTGTGTGGCTGGGATAGAGGTTGGTGGGGCTGGGATAGAGATGGGGTGGGGCTGTGATAGAGGTTTGTGTGGCTGGGATAGAGGTTTGTGTGGCTGTGAAAGAGATGGGGTGGGGCTGGGATAGAGATGGGGTGGGGCTGGGATAGAGGTTTGTGTGGCTGGGATAGAGGTTGGTGTGGCTGGGATAGAGGTTGGTGGGGCTGGGATAGAGGTTGGTGGGGCTGGGATAGAGATGGGGTGGGGCTGGGATAGAGATGGGGTGGGGCTGGGATAGAGGTTTGTGTGGCTGGGATAGAGGTTTGTGTGGCTGGGATAGAGGTTGGTGGGGCTGGGATAGAGATGGGGTGGGGCTGGGATAGAGGTTTGTGTGGCTGGGATAGAGGTTTGTGTGGCTGTGATAGAGATGAGGTGGGGCTGGGATAGAGATGGGGTGGGGCTGGGATAGAGATGGGGTGGGGCTGGGATAGAGGTTGGTGTGGCTGGGATAGAGGTTGGTGGGGCTGGGATAGAGGTTGGTGGGGCTGGGATAGAGATGTGGTGGGGCTGGGATAGAGATGGGGTGGGGCTGGGATAGAGGTTTGTTGGGCTGGGATAGAGATTGGGTGGGGCTGGGATAGAGGTTGGTGGGCCTGGGATAGAGGTTGGTTGCGCTGGGATAGAGGTTGGTTGGGCTGGGATAGAGATGGGGTGGGGCTGGGATAGAGGTTGGTGGGGCTGGGGTAGAGGTTGGTGGGGCTGTGATAGAGGTTTGTGTGGCTGGGATAGAGGTTTGTGTGACTGGGATAGAGGTTTGTGTGGCTGGGATAGAGATGGGGTGGGGCTGGGATAGAGGTTGGTGGGGCTGGGATAGAGGTTGGTAGGGCTGGGATAGAGGTTGGTGTGGCTGGGATAGAGGTTGGTGGGGCTGGGATAGAGGTTGGCTGGGCTGGGATAGAGGTTTGTGTGGCTGGAATAGAGGTTGGTGTGGCTGGGATAGAGGTTGGTGTGGCTGGGATAGAGATGGGGTGGGGCTGGGATAGAGGTTGATGGGGCTGGGTTAGAGATGGGTTGGGGCTGGGATAGAGCTTGATGGGGCTGGGATAGAGGTTGGTGGGGCTGGGATAGACGTTGGTTGGGCTGGGATAGAGATGGGGTGGGGCTGAGGTTGAGATGGGGTGGGGCTGGGATAGAGGTTGGTGGGGCTGGGATAGAGATGGGGTGGGGCTGGGATAGAGGTTGATGGGGCTGGGTTAGAGATGGGTTGGGGCTGGGATAGAGCTTGATGGGGCTGGGATAGAGGTTGGTGGGGCTGGGATAGAGGTTGGTTGGGCTGGGATAGAGATGGGGTGGGGCTGGGGTAGAGATGGGGTGGGGCTGGGATAGAGGTTGGTTGGGCTGGGATAGAGGTTGGTGGGTGCGGTTTAGAGATGGGGTGGGGCTGGGATAGAGATGGGGTGGGCCTGGGATAGAGGTTGATGGGGCTGGGATAGAGGTTGATGGGGCTGGGATAGAGGTTGATGGGGCTGGGATAGAGGTTGGTGGGGCTGGGTTAGAGATGGGGTGGGGCTGGGATAGAGATGGGGTGGGGCTGGGATAGAGGTGGGTGGGGCTGGGATAGAGGTTGGTTGGGCTAGGATAGAGGTTGGTTGGGCTGGGATAGAGATGGGGTGGGGCTGTGATAGAGGTTGGTGGGGCTGGGGTAGAGGTTGGTGGGGCTGGGATAGAGGTTGGTGGGGCTGGGATAGAGGAGGGTGGGGCTGGGATAGAGGTTTGTGTGGCTGGGATAGAGGTTGGTGGGGCTGGGATAGAGATGGGGTGGGGCTGGGATATAGGTTTGTGTGGCTGGGATAGAGGTTTGTGTGGCTGTGATAGAGATGGGGTGGGGCTGGGATAGAGATGGGGTGGGGCTGGGATAGAGATGGGGTGGGGCTGGGATAGAGGTTGGTGTGGCTGGGATAGATGTTGGTGGGGCTGGGATAGAGGTTGGTGGGGCTGGGATAGAGGTTGGTGGGGCTGGGATAGAGATGGTTTGGGGCTGGGATAGAGATGGGGTGGGGCTGGGATAGAGGTTTGTGTGGCTGGGATAGAGGTTTGTGTGGCTGGGATAGAGGTTTGTGTGGCTGGGATAGAGGTTTGTGTTGCTGGGATAGAGGTTTGTGGGGCTGGGATAGAGGTTGGTTGGGCTGGGATAGAGATGGGGTGGGGCTGGGATAGAGGTTGGTTGGGCTGCAATAGAGATGGGGTGGGGCTGGGATAGAGGTTGGTGGGCCTGGGATAGAGGTTGGTTGCGCTGGGATAGAGGTTGGTTGGGCTGGGATAGAGATGGGGTGGGGCTGGGATAGAGATTGGTGGGGCTGGGGGTAGAGGTTGGTGGGGCTGTGATAGAGGTTGGTGGGGCTGGGGTAGAGATGGGGTGGGGCTGGGATAGAGGTTTGTGTGGCTGGGATAGAGGTTTGTGTGACTGGGATAGAGGTTTGTGTGGCTGGGATAGAGATGGGGTGGGGCTGTGATAGAGGTTGGTGGGCCTGGGATAGAGGTTTGTGTGGCTGGGATAGAGGTTTGTGTGGCTGGGATAGAGGTTTGTGTGGCTGGGATAGAGGTTTGTGTGGCTGGGATAGAGGTTTGTGTGGCTGGGATAGAGGTTGATGGGGCTGGGTTAGAGATGGGGTGGGGCTGGGATAGAGATGGGGTGGGGCTGGGATAGAGATGGGGTGGGGCTGGGATAGAGGTTGGTGGGGCTGGGATAGAGGTTGGTAGCGCTGGGATAGAGGTTGGTGTGGCTGGGATAGAGGTTGGTGGGGCTGGGATAGAGGTTGGCTGTGCTGGGATAGAGGTTTGTGTGGCTGGGATAGAGGTTGGTCTGGCTGGGATAGAGGTTGGTGTGGCTGGGATAGAGATGGGGTGGGGCTGGGATAGAGGTTGATGGGGCTGGGTTAGAGATGGGTTGGGGCTGGGATAGAGCTTGATGGGGCTGGGATAGAGGTTGGTGGGGCTGGGATAGACGTTGGTTGGGCTGGGATAGAGATGGGGTGGGGCTGGGGTTGAGATGGGGTGGGGCTGGGATAGAGGTTGGTGGGGCTGGGATAGAGATGGGGTGGGGCTGGGATAGAGGTTGATGGGGCTGGGTTAGAGATGGGTTGGGGCTGGGATAGAGCTTGATGGGGCTGGGATAGAGGTTGGTGGGGCTGGGTTAGAGATGGGGTGGGGCTGGGATAGAGATGGGTTGGGGCTGGGATAGAGGTGGGTGGGGCTGGGATAGAGGTTGGTGGGGCTGGGTTTGAGATGGGGTGGGGCTGGAATAGAGATGGGGTGGGGCTGGGATAGAGGTTGATGGGCTGCGATAGAGATGGAGTGGGGCTGGGATAGAGGTTGGTTGGGCTGCGATAGAGATGGGGTGGGGCTGGGATAGAGGTTGGTGGGGCTGGGATAGAGGTGGGTGGGGCTGGGATAGAGGTTTGTGGGGCTGGGGTAGATGTAGATGGGGATGGGATAGAGTTTGGTGGGGCTGGGATGGAGGTTGGTGGGGCTGGGATAGAGATGGGGTGGGGCTGGGATAGAGGTTGATGGGGCTGTGATAGAGGTTGGTGGGGCTGGGTTAGAGATGGGGTGGGGCTGGGATAGAGATGGGGTGGGGCTGGGGTAGAGATTGGGTGGGGCTGGGATAGAGGTTGATGGGGCTGGCATAGAGGTTGATGGGGCTGGGTTAGAGATGGGGTGGGGCTGGGATAGAGATGGGGTGGGGCTGGGATAGAGATGGGGTGGGGCTGGGATAGAGGTGGGTGGGGCTGGGATAGAGATTGGTGGGGCTGGGTTTGAGATGGGGTGGGGCTGGGATAGAGATTGGGTGGGGCTGGGATAGAGATTGGGTGGGGCTGGGATAGAGATTGGGTGGGGCTGGGATAGAGATGGAGTGGGGCTGGGATAGAGGTGGGTGGGGCTGGGATAGAGGTTGGTGGGGCTGGGATAGAGATGGGGTGGAGGCAGACTGATGTAGATGTTGGTGGAGTGGGTGGATGTTGAGAAAGTAAAGACATACATTTTTTTGACCCTCTTTTTCTCCCCAATTTCTTGATTACGATCTTGTCTCATCGCTACAACTCACCAACGGGCGGTGAAGGTCAAGTCATGCGTCCTCTGAAACATGACCTGCCAAACCGCGCTTCTTAAAATGGATTGCCTAAAATTACATACCCAGCCTATTGCTCAGGAAAGCAAGGATATGCATATTCTTGATACCATTTGAAACAAAAAACGTTGAAGTTTGTGTAAATGTGAATTTAATGTAGGAGAACATAACACTTTAGATCTGGTAAAAGATAATACATAGAAAAAACATGTAGTTTGTAAGATCTTCTTTGAAACGTAAGAGAAAGGCCATAATGTATTATTCCAGCCACTAGATGGCTTCAGTCTGTATGTGCAACGTTTTAGACTGATCCAATGAACCATTGCATTTATGTTCAAACTGTTGTATCAAGACTGCCCAAATGTGCCTAATTGGTTTATTAATAAATTATCATGTTCATAACTGTGCACTCTCCTCAAACAATAGCATGGTATCCTTTCACTGTAATAGCTACTGTACATTGGAAAGTGCAGTTAGATTAACAAGAACTTAAGCTTTCTGCCAATATCAGATATGTCTATGTCCTGGGAAATGTTCTTGTTACTTACAACCTCATTAGCCTATGTTAGCTCAAACATCCCACAGGGGACCCACCAATCCTATAGAGATTAACACCCACCCAATTAACCTAGAAGCCAACCGCAACCTTCAGGGGTCCAGCCGCCCCCAGCGCGATGAGCCAAGTAAATCCCCCCACAGCCAGGCCCTCCCCTAAACCGGACGACACTGGGCCAATTGTGCACCGCCCTATGGTACTCCTGGTCATGGCTGGTAATGACACAGCCTGGGATCGAACCCCAGGCTGTAGTGATGCCGCAACACTGCAATGCAGCGCCTTAGACCGCTGCCTCACTCGGGAGGCCCCAAGGACATGCATTTCTATTCATGGTTTTAGGGCAGGCAGTGTGTTGAAAGCTTTTTCTTCAGGATTGAAAGGTATAAAGGTGTAAAGCTCAGAGGATTTAACCTCCATCAGTATTTATCACAAACCCTCCTCTCCTTCCTTCTTTCTGTCCTTCTTTCCTTCCTTCCTGTACTGCAGCAGTTAGTTGCCATAGCCATCAGACCCTAAGACCAGTGAATACACTAACACAGCGATATGGCTGTATTCAATTCACTTTAACCGTTAATCAATACTGATAGAGCCATGTTCCAGTTGATTATCATTCTAAATGTCCCTAATTGAGATTCAAGGTGTAGAAACTAGTCTATTTGACAGATGACATAAACTATACAGTATATTCCAGACTGTTCCATAATGGCAGAGAGAGCAACGTGACCAGGACAACTTGTCTCTGTGTGCCACTCAGACATGCTCCGGAGTCCTAGGGAGGATTATGTTTCAGAACTTGTCAAGATAACAGAATTCACTTTTATCATGTTTGCCAAATACATGTGTTATCTGCTCCATAGAAACTGCTCTACCTAATGAATGGACAAAGATAAGGAAATAATTTACCAGCCTGAGGCTGACTATGCATGTGTGTGTGTGTGTGTGTGTGTGTGTGTGTGTGTGTGTGTGTGTGTGTGTGTGTGTGTGTGTGTGTGTGTGTGTGTGTGTGTGTGTGTGTGTGTGTGCGTGCGTGCCAAGTGTGTGTGTTTTCACAGGGAAAACGGTGTCAAAATGTGTCGAGGGGAGCAGTCAAACAACTGGACAACCTCTGAATATGTATTGGAAAAGACCGTGGTAAGATATGATATATGCTGCATGGTAAGATATGATATATGCTGCATGGTAAGATATGATATATGATATATGCTGCATGGTAAGATATGATATATGCTGCATGGTAAGATATGATATATGCTGCATGGTAAGATATGATATATGCTGCATGGTAAGATATGATATATGCTGCATGGTAAGATATGATATATGCTGCATGGTAAGATATGATATATGCTGCATGGTAAGATAATATATGCTGCATGGTAAGATATGATATATGCCGCATGGTAAGATATGATATATGCTGCATGGTAAGATATGATATATGCTGCATGGTAAGATATGATATATGCTGCATGGTAAGATATGATATATGCTGCATGGTAAGATATTATATATGCCGCATGGTAAGATATGATATATGCTGCATGGTAAGATAATATATGCTGCATGGTAAGATGGTTGCGGTGGCAATTTTTATGAATTGTTCAGCAGGCTAATGGATTGGGGTAGAAGCTGTTGATGAGCCTTTTGGTCCTAGACTTGGCGCTTCGGTACCGCTTGCCGTGCAGTAGCAGAGAAAACATTCTAGAAGTTGCGTGACTGGAGTCTCTGGCAATTTTATGGGCTTTCCTCAGACAACACCTATTATGTACAGTTGGAGTCTGAAGTTTACATACACTTAGGTTGGAGTCATTAAAACTTGTTTTTCAACCACTCCACAAATTTCTTGTTAACAAACTATAGTTTTGGCAAGTCGGTTAGGACATCTACTTTGCCCCATAACACAAGTCATTTTTCCAACAATTGTTTACTGACAGATTATTTCACTTATAATTCACAACTCCAGTCAAATGTTTGGACACCTACTCATTCAAGGGTTTTTCTTAATTATTTTAGATTTTCTCCATTGTAGAATAATAGTGAAGACATCAAATCTATGAAGTACCACATATAGAATCAAGTATTAACCAAAAAAGTGTTAAACATATCAAAATATATTTTAGATTTTTCAAAGTACCCACCTTTTGCCTTGATGACAGTTTTGCACAGTCAATCAATGAATCACATTTATTTATAAAGCTCTTTCTACATGAGCAGATGCCACAAAGTGCTACACAGCAGCCCAGCTTAAAACCCCAAATAGCAAGCAACGCAGATGTAGAAGCACGGTGGCTAGGAAAACTTCACAGACAGAAACCTAGGAAGAAACCTAGAGAGGAACCAGGCTCTGAGGGGTGGCAAATCCTCTTCTGGCTGTGCTGGGTGGAGATTATAAGAGTACATGGTCATTTAAGGCCAGATTGTTCTTCAAGATGTTCAAATGTTCATAGATGAGCAGCAGGGTCCAATAATAATAATCATAGTGGTTGTAGAAGGTGCAACAGGTCAGCACCTCAGGAGTAAATGTCAGTTGTCTTTTCATAGCCGATCATTAAGAAGTTGAGACAGCAGGTGCAGTAGAGAGGGAGAGAGAGATTGTCGAAAACAAGGTAGCACGTCCAGTGAACAGTTACAACGCAACACACTCTTGGCATTCTCTCAACCAGCATCATGAGTAATGCTTTTCCAACAGTCTTCAAGTAGTTCCCAAATATGTTAAGCACTTGTTGGCTGCTTTTCATTCACTCTGCAGTCCAACTCATCCCAAACCCTCTAGTTGGGTTGAGATCAGGGGATTGTGGTGGCCAGGTCATCTGATGCAGCACCACATCAAATCAAATCAAATCAAATTGATTTATATAGCCCTTCGTACATCAGCTGATATCTCAAAGTGCTGTACAGAAACCCAGCCTAAAACCCCAAACAGCAAGCAATGCAGGTGGAGAAGCACGGTGGCTAGGAAAAACTCCCTAGAAAGGCCAATACCTAGGAAGAAACCTAGAGAGGAACCAGGCTATGTGGGGTGGCCAGTCCTCTTCTGGCTGTGCCGGGTGGAGATTATAACAGAACATGGTCAAGATGTTCAATGTTCATAAATGACCAGCATGGTCGAATAATAATAAGGCAGAACAGTTGAAACTAGAGCAGCAGCACAGTCAGGTGGAAGTTGAAACTGGAGCAGCAGCATGGCCAGGTAGACTGGGGACAGCAAGGAGTCATCATGTCAGGTAGTCCTGGGGCATGGTCCTAGGGCTCAGGTCAGTTGAAACTGGAACAGCAGCATGGCCAGGTGGACTGGGGACAGCAAGGAGTCATCATGTCAGGTAGTCCTGGGGCATGGTCCTAGGGCTCAGGTCCTCCGAGAGAGAGAAAGAAAGAGAGAAGGAGAGAATTAGAGAACGCACACTTAGATTCACACAGGACACCGAATAGGACAGGAGAAGTACTCCAGATATAACAAACTGACCCCAGCCCCCCGACACATAAACTACTGCAGCATAAATACTGGAGGCTGAGACAGGAGGGGTCAGGAGACACTGTGGCCCCATCCGAGGACACCCCCGGACAGGGCCAAACAGGAAGGATATAACCCCACCCACTTTGCCAAAGCACAGCCCCCACACCACTAGAGGGATATCTTCAACCACCAACCTACCATCCTGAGACAAGGCTGAGTATAGCCCACAAAGATCTCCGCCACGGCACAACCCAAGGGGGGGGGGGGGGGGGGGGCGCCAACCCAGACAGGATGACCACAACAGTGAATCAACCCACTCAGGTGACGCACCCCCTCCAGGGACGGCATGAGAGAGCCCCAGCAAGCCAGTGACTCAGCCCCTGTAATAGGGTTAGAGGCAGAGAATCCCAGTGGAAAGAGGGGAACCGGCCAGGCAGAGACAGCAAGGGCGGTTCGTTGCTCCAGAGCCTTTCCGTTCACCTTCCCAATCCTGGGCCAGACTACACTCAATCTTATGACCCACTGAAGAGATGAGTCTTCAGTAAAGACTTAAAGGTTGAGACCGAGTTTGCGTCTCTGACATGGGTAGGCAGACCGTTCCATAAAAATGGAGCTCTATAGGAGAAAGCCCTGCCTCCAGCTGTTTGCTTAGAAATTCTAGGGACAATTAGGAGGCCTGCGTCTTGTGACCGTAGCGTACGTATAGGTATGTACGGCAGGACCAAATCAGAGAGATAGGTAGGAGCAAGCCCATGTAATGCTTTGTAGGTTAGCAGTAAATCCTTGAAATCAGCCCTTGCTTTGACAGGAAGCCAGTGTAGAGAGGCTAGCACTGGAGTAATATGATCAAATTTTTTGGTTCTAGTCAGGATTCTAGCAGCCGTATTTAGCACTAACTGAAGTTTATTTAGTGCTTTATCCGGGTAGCCGGAAAATAGAGCATTGCAGTAGTCTAACCTAGAAGTGACAAAAGCATGGATTAATTTTTCTGCATCATTTTTGGACAGAAAGTTTCTGATTTTTGCAATGTTACGTAGATGGAAAAAAGCTGTCCTCGAAATGGTCTTGATATGTTCTTCAAAAGAGAGATCAGGGTCCAGAGTAACGCCGCATCACTTTCCTTCTTGGTCAAATAGCCCTTACTCAGCCTGGAGGTGTGTTTTGGGTCAGTGTCCTGTTGAAAAACAAATGATAGTCCCACTAAGCACAAACCGGATGGGATGGCGTATCGCTGCAGAATGTTGTGATAACCAGCATGGCTAAGTGTGCCTTGAATTCTAAATAATTCACTGACAGTGTCACCAGCAACGCACACCCACACCATCACATCTCCTCCTACATGCTTCATGGTGGGAACCACACATGCGGAGATCATCCATTCACCTACACTGCATCTCACAAAGACGCAGCGGTTGGTACCAAAATTCTCACATTTGAATTCATCAGACCAAAGGAAAGATTTCCACTGGTTTAATGTCCATTGCTCATGTTTCTTGCCCCAATAAGTATCTTCTTCTTAGTGGTGTCCTTTAGTAATGGTTTCCTTGCAGCAATTTGACCATTAAGGCCTGAATCACACAGTCTGCTCTTAACAGTTGATGTTGAGATGTGTCTGCTACTTGAACACTGTGAAGCATTTATTTGGGCTGGAAAGTTTTAGAAATTTTCTGGATTGACTGACCTTTATGTCTTAAAGAAATGATGGACTGTCATTTCTCTCTGCTTATTTGAGCTGTTCTTTCCATAATATGGACTTGGTCTTTTACCAAATCGGGTTATCTTCTGTATTCTACCCCTACCTTGTCACAACACAACTGATTGGCTCAAATGTATTAAGAAGGAAAGAAATTCCACAAATTAACAAGGCACAACTGTTAATTGAAAGCATTCCAGGTGACTACCTCATGAAGCAGGTTGAGAGAATGCCAAGAGTGTGCAAAGCTGTCATCAAGGCAAAGGGTGGCGACTTTGAAAAATCTCAAATCTCAAATACATTTTGATTTGTTTAACTCTTTTCTGGTTACCACGTGATTCCATATGTGTTATTTCATCATATTGATGTCTTCATTATTATTCTACAATGTAGAAAACAGTAAAAATAATGAAAAACACTGGAATGTATAGGTGTGTCCAAACTTTTGACTTGTACTGTATATTTATACACACTACCGTTCAAAAGTTTGAGGTCACTTAGAAACACCAGTCTCAACGTCAACAGTGAAGAGGCGACTCCGGGATGCTAGTGACCACTAGTGACCATATACCATATTTCGTCTTTTGAGCTTCTAGTCATGAAATCGATGATGCCTTCTCAATCACTTTTTATAGCTACTGTTTACAGATCTCCTGGGCCATATACAGCGTTCCTCATTGAGTTCCCTGAATTCCTATCGGACCTTGTAGTCATAGCAGATAATATTCTAATTTGTGGTGACTTTAATATTCACATGGAAAAGTCCACAGACGTACTCCAAAATAATTTCGAAGCCATCATTGACTCATTGGGTTTTGTCCAACATGTCTCTGAACCAACTCACTGTCACAGTCATACTCTGGACCTAGTTTTGTCCCATGGAATACATCTTGTGGATCTCAATGTTTTTCCTCATCATCCTGGACTATCGGACCACCATTTTATTACGTTTGCAATTGCAACAAATAATCTGCTCAGACCCCAACCAAGGAGCATTAAAAGTCGTGCTATAAGTTCACAGACAACCCAAAGATTCCTTAATGCCCTTCCAGACTCCCTCTGCCTACCCAAGGACGTCAGAGGACACAAATCAGTTAACAACCTAACTGAGGAACTCAATTGGACCTTGTGCAATACCCTAGATGCTGTTGCACCCCTAAAAACTAAAAACATTTCTCATAAGAAACTAGCTCCCTGGTATACAGAAAATACCCGAGCTCTGAAGCAAGCTTCCAGAAAAATGGGACGGAAATGGTGCCACACCAAACTGGAAATCTTCCTACTAGCTTGGAAAGACAGTACCGTGCAGTATCGAAGAGCCCTTACTGCTGCCTGATCATCCTATTTTTCCAACTTAATTGAGGAAAATAAGAACAATCCGAAATGTATTTTTGATACTGTCGCAAAGCTAACTAAAAAGCAGCATTCCCCAAGTGAGGATGGCTTTTACTTCAGCAGTAATAAATTCATTAACTTTTTTGAGGAAAAGATCATGATTATTAGAAAGCAAATTACGGACTCCTCTTTAAATCTGCGTATTCTTTCAAAGCTCAGTTGTCCTGAGTCTGCACAACTCTGCCTGGACCTAAGATCAAGAGAGACTCAAGTGTTTTAGTACTATATCTCTTGACACAATGATGAAAATAATCATGGCCTCTAAACCTTCAAGCTGCATACTGGACCCTATTCCAACTAAACTACTGAACGAGCTGCTTCCTGTGCTTGGCCCTCCTATGTTGAACATAATAAACGGCTCTCTATCCACCGGATGTGTACCAAACTCACTAAAAGTGGCAGTAATAAAGCCTCTCTTGAAAAAGCCAAACATTGACCCAGAAAATATAAAAAACTATTGGCCTATATCGAATCTTCCATTCCTCTCAAGCTTCAGTCTGGTTTTAGACCCCATCATAGCACTGAGACTGCACTTGTGAAGGTGGTAAATTATATTTTAATGGCATCAGACCGAGGCTCTACATCTGTCCTCGTGCTCCTAGACCTTAGTGCTGCTTTTGATACCATCGATCACCACATTCTTTTGGAGAGATTGGAAACCCAAATTGGTCTACACGGACAAGTTCTAGCCTGGTTTAGATCTTATCTGTCGGAAAGATATCAGTTTGTCTCTGTGAATGGTTTGTCCTCTGACAAATCAACTGTAAATTTAGGTGATCCTCAAGGTTCCGTTTTAGGACCACTATTGTTTTCACTATATATTTTACCTCTTGGGGATGTCATTTGAAAACATAATGTTAACTTTCACTGCTATGCGGATGACACACAGCTGTACATTTCAATGAAACATGGTGAAGCCCCAAAATTGTCCTCGCTAGAAGCCTGTGTTTCAGACATAAGGAAGTGGATGTCTGCAAACTTTCTATTTTTAAACTCGGACAAAACAGAGATGCTTGTTCTAGGTCCCAAGAAACAAAGAGATCTTCTATTGAAGCTGACAATTACTCTTAATGGTTGTGCAGTCGTCTCAAATAAAACTGTGAAGGACCTCAGCGTTACTCTGGACCCTGATCTCTCTTTTGACGAACATATCAAGACTGTTTCAAGGACAGGTTTTTCCATCTGCGTAACATTGCAAAAATCAGAAACTTTCTGTCCAAAAATTATGCAGAAAAATGTATCCATGCTTTTGTTACTTCTAGGTTAGACTACTGCAATGCTCTACTTTCCGGCTACCCGGATAAAGCACTAAATACATTTCAGTTAGTGCTAAATATGGCTGCTAGAATCCTGACTAGAACCCCAAAAATGGTTCATATTACTCCAGTGCTAGCCTCCCTACACTGGCTTCCTGTCAAGGCAAGAGCTGATTTCAAGGCTAACCTACAAGGCATTACATGGTTTGCTCCTACCTATCTCTCTGATTTGGTCCTGCCGTACATACCATCACGTATGCTACGGTCACAAGACGCAGGCCTCCTAATTGTCCCTAGAATTTCTAAGCAAACAGCTGGAGGCAGGGCTTTCTCCTATAGAGCTCAGTTTTTATGGTATGGTCTGCCTACCCATGTGAGAGACGCAAACTCGGTCTCAACCTTTAAGTCTTTACTGAAGACTCATGTCTTCAGTAGGTCATATGATTGAGTGTAGTCTGGCCCAGGAGTGTGAACGTGAACGGAAAGGCTCTGGAGCAACGAACCATCCTTGCTGTCTCTGCCTGGCCGGTTCCCCTCTTTCCACTGGGATTCTCTGCCTCTAACCCTATTACTGGGGTTGAGTCACTGGCTCACTGGTGCTCTTTCATGCCGTCCCTAGGAGGGGTGCATCACTTGAGTGGGTTGAGTCACTGATGTGGTCATCCTGTCTGGGTTGGCGCACCCCCCTTGGGTTGTGCCGGGGCGGAGATCTTTGTGGGCTATGCTCTGCCTTGTCTCAGGATGGTAAATTGGTGGTTGAAGATATCCCTCTAGTGGTGTGGGGGCTGTGCTTTGGCAAAGTGGGTGGGGTTATATCCTTCCTGTTTGGCCCTGTCCGGGGGTATCATCGGATGGGGCCACAGTGTCTCCTGACCCCTTCTGTCTCAGCCTCCAGTATTTATGCTGCAGTTTTTCATGTGTCAAGGGGCTAGGGTCAGTTTGTTATATCTGGAGTACTTCTCCTGTCTTATTCGGTGTCCTGTGTGAATTTAAGTATGCTCTCTCTAATTCTCTCTTTCTTTCTCTCTCTCTGAGGATCTGAACCCTAGAACCATACCTCAGGACTACCTGGCATGATGACTCCTTGCTGTCCCCAGTCCACCTGGCCGTGCTGCTGCTCCAGTTTCAACTGTTCTGCCTGCGGCTATGGAACCCTGACCTATTCACTTGATGTGCTACCTATCCCAGACCTATTATTTGACCATGCTGGTCATTTATGAAAATTTTTACATCTTGGCCATGTTCTGTTATAATCTCCACCCGGCACAGCCAGAAGAGGACTGGCCACCCATCATAGTCTGGTTCCTCTCTAGGTTTCTTCCTCGGTTTTGGCCTTTCTAGGGAGTTTTTCCTAGCCACCGTGCTTCTACACGTGCATTGCTTGCTGTTTGGTTTCTGTACAGCACTTTGAGATAGCAACTGATGTACGAAGGGCTATATAGATTTTCATTTGATTTGATTTGAGGATAACACAGTGCCCACCTGGCCCCCCCAAAAAAATTCAGAGCGCCAAATTCAAATAAAATACTATAAAATCAAAACTCTCATTAAATCACATATGTAAGATTCCAAATTAAAGCTACACTTGTTGTGAATCCAGCCAACATGTTAGATTTCAAAAAGGCTTTTCGTCGAAAGCATAAGAAGCTATTATCTGATGAAAGCACAACAGTAAACAAAGAGAGCGTAGCATATTTCAACCCTGCAGGCACCACACAAAACGCAGAAATAAAATATAAATCATGCCTTACCTTTGACGAGCTTCTTTTGTTGGCACTCCAATAATGTCCCATAAACATCACAAATGATCCTTTTGTTCGATGAATTCCGTCGATATATATCCAAAATGTCCATTTATTTGGTGCGTTTGATTCTGAAAAAAACTGCTTCCAATTTGCGCAACGTCACTACAAAATATCTCAAAAGTTACTTGTAAACTTTGCCAAAACATTTCAAACTACTTGTGTAATACAACTTTAGGTATTTTTAAACGTTAATAATCAATCAAATTGTAGACGGGACAATCTGTGTTCAATACAGGAAGACAACAAACTCACGCTATTTTTCCAGTCAGGGGCCTTCTCAAAAAGTACACTTCAAATGACACAAATTCAAGATGGCTGTACTTTTTCCTTACACAAAGGAATAACCTCAACCAATTTCCAAAGACTGGTGACATCCAGTGGAAGTGGTAGGAACTGCAAACAAGTGCCTTAGAAATTGCGTTTCCCAATGAAACCTCATTGAATAGACTGACCTCAAAAAAATCTGAATGGTCAGTCCTCTGGGGTTTGCCTGCTACATAAGTTCTGTTATACTCACAGACATGATTCAAACAGTTTTAGAAACGTCAGAGTGTTTTCTATCCAAATGTACTAATACTATGCATATCTTATATTCTTGGCATGAGTAGCAGGAAGTTGAAATTGGGCACATTATTTATCCAAAAGTGAAAATGCTGCCCCCTATCCCAAAGAGGTTTTAAGGAACATATCACTTCTACCTTGCCCAACACCCTAGATCCACTTCAATATGCATACCTCCCCAATAGATCCACAGACGATGCAATCGCCATCGAACTGCACACTGCCCTATCCCATCTGGACAAAATACCTATGTAAGAATGCTGTTCATTGACTATAGCTCAGCCTTCAACATAGTACCCTCCAAGCTCATCATTAAGATTGAGAACCTGGGTCTCAACCCCGCCCTGTGCAATTGGTTCCTGGATTTTCTGGTGGGCCGCACCCAGGTGGTGAAGGTAGGAAACAACACCTCCACTTCGCTGACCCTCAACATAGGGGCCCCCCAAGGGTGCGTGCTCAGCCCCCTTCTGTACTCCCTGTTCACTCATGACTGCGTGGTCACGCATGCCTCCAACTCAATCATCAAGTTTGCAGACAACACAACAGTTGTAGGCCTGATTACCAACAATGACAAGACAGCCTACAGGGAGGAGGTGAAGGCCCTGGCAGTGGTGCCAGGAAAAAACGTATCCCTCATTGTCAACAAAACAAAGGAGCTGACAGTGGACTTCAAGAAAAATGCAGAGAGTGTACGTCCTGATCCACATCGATGGGCTCGAAGTGGAGAAAGGTGATAAGCATCAAGTTCCTCGGTGTACACATCACTGACGATCTGAAATGGTCCACCCACACACCTAGTGTGGTGAAGAGGGCCCAACAGCTGGTCCAACAACACACCCAGTGTGGTGAAAAAGGCCCAACAGCTGGTCCAGCAACACACCCAGTGTGGTGAAGAAGACCCAACAGCTGGTCCAACAATACATCCAGTGTGGTGAAAAAGGCCCAACAGCTGGTCCAACAACACACCCAGTGTGGTGAAGAAGACCCAACAGCTGGTCCAACAACACATCCAGTGTGGTGAAGAAGGCCCAACAGCTAGTCCACCCACAAACCCAGTGTGGTGAAGAAGGCCCATCAGCGTCTCTTCAACCTCAGGAGACTGAAGAACTTCAGCTTGTCACCTAAAACCCTCACAAACTTTTACAGATGCACAATTGAGAGCATCCTGTCGGGCTGTATCACCACCTGGTAGGCAACTGCATTGCCCGCAACCACAGGGCTCTCCAGAGGGTGGTGCGGTCTGCACAGCGCATCACCGGGGGCAAACTATCTGGACTATTTGCATTGTGACCAATACAATTTGATTTGATTATATACATATTTATATATACAGCACCAGTCAGAAGTTTGGACACACCTACTCATTCAAGGGTTTTCTAAATGTTTTATCATTTTCAACATGGTAGAATAATAGTGAAGACATCAAAATGATGAAATAACACATGGAATCATGTAGTAACCAAAAAAAGTGTTAAACAAATTATTCAAAGCAGCCACCCTTTGCCTTGATGACAGATTTGCACACTCTTGGCATGCTCTCAACCAGCTCCATGAGGTAGTCACCTGGAATGCATATCAATTAACAGGTGTGCCTTGTTAAAAGTTAATTTGTGGAATTTCTTTCCTTCTTAATGCGTTTGAGATAATCAGTTGTGTTGTGACAAGGTAGGGGTTGTATGCAGAAGATAGCCCTATTTGGTCAAAGACCAAGTCCATATTTTTGCAAAAACAGCTCAATGAAGCAAAGAAAAACAACAGTCCATCATTACTTTAACACATAAAGGTCAGTCAATCCGGAAAAAGTCATGAACTTTGAAAGATTCTTCAAGTGCAGTCACAAAAACCATCAAGAGCTTTGATGAAACTGGCTCTCATGAGGACTGTGTCACGCCATGAATGTAGAGAGCCTTTTAATGTCTCTATTTGGTTTGGTCAGGGTGTGATTTGGGGTGGGCATTCTATGTTTCGTTTTCTATGATTTGGTGTTTCTATGTTTTGGCCGGGTATGGTTCTCAATCAGGGACAGATGTCTATCGTTGTCTCTGATTGGGAACCATACTTAGGTAGCCCTTTTCCCTCCTTTCTTTGTGGGAAGTTGACTTTGTTTAGGGCACATAGTCTTTGAGCTTTACAGTTTGTTTTTGTAGTGTTATTTGTTTTGTTCAGCGTCATTTTGATTAATAAATGAAAATGTACGCTCACAACCCTACACCTTGGTCCTCTCCTTTCAACAGCCGTGACAGACTGCAATAGGAAAGGAAGACCTAGAGTAACCTCTGCTGCAGAGGATAAGTTCATTAGAGTTAACTGCACCTCTGATTGTAGCCCAAATAAATGCTTCACAGAGTTCAAGTAACAGACACATCTCAATATCAACTATTCAGAGGAGACTGCTTGAATGGTTGAATTTCTGCAAAGAAACCACTACTAAAGGACATCAATAAGAAGAAGAAACCACTACTAAAGGACATCAATAAGAAGAAGAAACCACTACTAAAGGACATCAATAAGAAGAAGAAACCACTACTAAAGGACATCAATAAGAAGAAGAAACCACTACTAAAGGACATCAATAAGAAGAAGAAACCACTACTAAAGGACATCAATAAGAAGAAGAAACCACTACTAAAGGACATCAATAAGAAGAAGAAACCACTACTAAAGGACATCAATAAGAAGAAGAAACCACTACTAAAGGACATCAATAAGAAGAAGAAACCTGCTTGGGCCAAGAAAGTCCAAATTTGAGATTTTTGGTTTCAACTGTCTTTGTGAGACACAGAGTAGGTGAACGGATGATCTCTGCATGTATGGTTCCCTTTACGAAGCATGGAGGAGGAGGTGTAATGGTGTGGGCGTGCTTTCCTGGTGACATAGACTGTGATTTATTTAGAATTCAAGGCACACTTAACCAGCATGGCTACCACAGAATTCTGCAGCAATACACCATCTCATCTGGTTTGCGCTTAGAGGGACTATAAATAGTTTTTCAACAGGACAATGACCCAAAACACAGCTCATGGCTGTGGAAGGGCTATTTGACAAAGGAGAGTGATGGAGTGCTGAATCAGATGACTACCTCATGAAGCTGGTTGAGAGAATGTCAAGAGTGTGCAAAGCTGTCGCCAATGCAAAGGGTGGCTACTTTGAAGAATCTCAAATGTAAAAATATATTTTGATTTGTTTTACACTTTTTTGGTTACTACATTATTCCATATGTGTAATACATCGTTTTGATGTCTTCACTATTATTCTACAATATAGAAAACAGTAAAAATTAAGAAAAAAATTGAATGAGTAGATGTGTCCAAACTTTTGACAGGTACTGTATATTTATATATATATATATATAGTTGAAGTCGGAAGTTTACACACACTTAGGTTGGAGTCATTAAAACTCGTTTTTCAACCACTCCACAAAATTCTTGCTTTAACAAACTATAGTTTTGGCAAGTCGGTTAGGACATCTACTTTGTGCATGACACAAGTAATTTTTCCAACAATTGTTTAATGACAGATTATTTAATTTATATTTCACTGCATCACAATTCCAGTGGGTCAGAAGTTTACATACACTAAGTTGACTGTGCCTTTAAACAGCTTGGAAAATTCCAGAAAAGGACGTCATGGCGTTAGAAGCTTCTGATAGGCTAATTGACATAATTTGAGTCAATTGAACGTTTACCTGTGAATGTATTTCAAGGCCTACCTTCAAACTCAATGTCTTTTTGCTTGACATCATGAGTAAATAAAATAAATCAGCCAAGACCTCAGAATTCTTTTTTTAGACCTCCACAAGTCTGGTTCATCCTTGGGAGCAATTTCCAAATGCCTGAAGGTACCATGTTAATCTGTACAAACAATAGTACGCAAGTATAAATACCATGGGACCACACAGCCGTCATACCGCTCAGAAAGGAGACGCGTTCTGTCTCCTAGAGTTGAACGTACTTTGGTGCAAAAAGTGCATATCAATCCCAGAACAACAGAGAAGGACCTTGTGAAGATGCTTGAGGAAACAGGTACAACAGTATCTTTATCCACATTATAACGAGTCCTATATCGACATAACCTGAAAGGACACTCAGCAAGGAAGTAGCCACTGCTCCAAAACCGCCATAAAAAAAGCCAAACTACGATTTGCAACTGCACATGCGGACAAAGATCGTACTTTTTGGAGAAATGTCCTCTGGTCTAATGAAACAAAAACAGAACTGTTTGGGTACTGATATGTTTGGAGGAAAAAGGTGGAGGCTTGCAAGTCGAAGAACACCATCCCAACCGTGAAGCATGGGGGTGGCAACATCACGTAGTGGGGGTACTTTGCTGCAGGAGGTACTGGTGCGCTTAATAAAATGATGTATAGGGAAAATTATGTGGATATATTGAAGCAACATCTCAAGACATCAGTCAGGAAGTTAAAGCTTGGTTGCAAATGGGTCTTCCAAATGGACAATGACCCCAAGCATTCTTCCAAAGTTGTGGCAAAATGGCAAAAGGACAACAAATTGAAGGTATTGGATTGGCCATCACAAAGCCCTGACCTCAATCCTATGGAACATTTGTTGGCAGAACTGAAAAAGCATGTGTGAGCAAGGAATCCTTCAAACCTGACTCAGTTATACCAGCTCTGTCAGGAAGAATGGGCCAAAATTCACCCAACATGTGTGAAGCTTGTGGAAGGCTACCGGAAACATTTGACCCAAGTTAAACAATTTAAAAGCAATGCTAACATATACTAATGAGTGTGTAAACTTCTGACCCACTGGGAATGTGATGAAAGAAATTAAAAGCTGAAAAAAATATTTATTTCTGTATTATTCTGACATTTCACATTCTTAAAATGAAGTGGTGATCCTAACTGACCTAAGACAGGGAATTTTTACTAGGATTAAATGTCAGGAATTGTGAAAAACTGTGTTTAAATGTATTTGGCTCAGGTGTTGTAACGACGTTCTTCGTTTGTCGAAAGAGAGACGGACCGAAATGCAGCGTGGTGGTTACTCATGACTTTAATGGAAAAGTGACACATGAAATAACTATACAAATACGAAAACAACAAACGGAACGTGAAACCTAATTACAGCCTATCTGGTGAAACTACACAGAGACAGGAACAATCACCCACCAAATACAAAGTGAAACTCAGGCTACCTAAATACGGTTCCCAATCCGAGACAACGAGAATCACCTGACTCAACCACAATCCCAATGCCTACAAAAAACCCAATAAGATAATACAATAACCCCATGTCACACCCTGGCCTGAACAAATAATTAAAGAAAACACAAAATACTAAGACCAAGGCGTGACAGAACCCCCCCCCCCCAAGGTGCGGACTCCCGGACGCACCTCAAAACCATAGGGAGGGTCCGGGTGGGCGTCTGTCCATGGTGGCGGCTCCGGCTCGGGACGTGGACCCCACTCCATAAATGTCATAGTTCCTCCCCTTCGCGTCCTGGGATAATCCACCCTCGCCGCCGACCATGGCCTAATAGTCCTCACCCAGAACCCCACAGAACTGAGGAGCAGCTCGTGACTGAGGGGCATCTCGGGACTGAGGGACAGCTCGGGACTGAGGGGCAGCTCGGGACTGAGGGGCAGCTCGGGACTGAGGGGCAGCTCGGGACTGAGGGGCAGCTCGGGACTGAGGGGCAGCCCGGAACTGAGGGGCAGCCCGGAACTGAGGGGCAGCCCGGTACTGAGAGGAAGCCCGGTACTGAGAGGAAGCCCAGTACTGAGAGGAAGCCCAGTACTGAGAGGAAGCTCAGGTAGGTAGTAGGCTCCGGTAGATCCTGGCTGGCTGGCGGATCTGGAAGATTCAGGTTGACTAGCAGATCTGGAAGATTCTGGTTGACTAGCAGATCTGGAAGATTCTGGTTGACTAGCAGATCTGGAAGATTCTGGTTGACTAGCAGATCTGGAAGATTCTGGTTGACTAGCAGATCTGGAAGATTCTGGTTGACTAGCAGATCTGGAAGATTCTGGTTGACTAGCAGATCTGGAAGATTCTGGTTGACTGGCAGATCTAGAAGATCATGGCTGACTGGCGGATCTAGCTGCTCTATGCAGACTGACAGCTCTGACTGCTCCATGCAGGCTGACAGCTCCTTGCAGACTGGCAGCTCTGGCTGCTTCATGCAGACTGACAGCTCTGACTGCTCCATGCAGGCTGACAGCTCCTTGCAGACTGACAGCTCCCTGCAGACTGGGAGCTCCTTGCAGACTGACAGCTCTGACTGCTCCATGCAGGCTGACAGCTCCTTGCAGACTGACAGCTCCTTGCAGACTGGCAGCTCTTTGCAGACTGACATCTCTGGCTGCTCCATGCAGGCTGACAGCACCCTGCAGACTGGCAGCTCCTTGCAGACTGGCAGCTCCTTGCAGACTGACAGCTCCTTGCAGACTGACAGCTCTTTGCAGACTGACAGCTCTGGCTGCTTCATGCATACTGACAGCTCCCTGCAGACTGGCAACTCAGGCTGCTTCATGCAGACTGACAGCTCTGATTGCTCCATGCAGACTGGCAGCTCCTTGCAGACTAGCAGCTCCTTGCAGACTGGCAGCTCCTTGCAGACTGACAGCACAGGCTGCTCCGAACAGGCAGGAGGCTCCGGCAGCGCTGTAGAGGAGGAAGGCTCTGATAGCGCTGAACAGGCGGGAGACTCCGACAGCGCAGGAGGGAAGGAAGGCTCTGATAGCGCTGGAGAGGCGGGAGACTCCGACAGCGCAGGAGGGACGAGGCGCACTGTAGGCCTGATGCATGGTGCTGGCACTGGTGATACTGGAGCGACGACACGCACAGGAAGCCTGGTGCGGGGAGCTGCTACCGGAGGACTGGTGTGTGGAGGTGGCACTGGATAGACCGGACTGTGCAGGCGTACTGGAGCTCTTGAGCACCGAGCCTGCCCAACCTTACTTGGCTCGATGCCCACTCTAGCCCTGCTAATACGAAGAGCTGGTATGTACCGTACCGGGCTATGCACCCGCACTGGAGACACCGTGCGCTCACTAGCATAACACGGTGCCTGCCCGGTCTCTTTAGCCCCCCGGTAAGCACAGGGAGTTTGCGCAGGTCTCCTACCTGGCATAGCCATACTCCCTGTAAGCCCCCCCCCCAATACATTTTTGGGGCCGACTCTCAGGCTTCCATCCGCGTCGCCGTGCTGCCTCTTCATACCAGCGCCTCTCCGCTTTAGCCGCCTCTAGTTCTTCCTTGGGACGGCGATATTCTCCAGGCTGAGCCCAGGGTCCTTTTCCGTCCAGTTCCTCCTCCCATGTCCAATTCTCCAAGTGATGCAGCCTCTCCCACTGCAACTGCTCTTCACGATTAACAGGGAGAGTTGGCTCAGGTCTGACACCTGACTCATCCACTCTCTCCCTGAGCCCCCCCCCCCAATACATTTTTTGGGGTGACTTTCGGGTTTTGCTCTGCGCCGCCGTGTCTGTTTCTCCAACTCCATTCGCCTATAGCCCTCTTCGCACTGCTCTAGCGAATCCCAGGCGGGCTCAGGAACTCTCTCTGGGTCGGCCGCCCACCTGTCTATTTCCTCCCACGTCGTATACTCCATGCTTCTGCTGTCCATAACTTCCTCATAACAGCGTCTCGTAAGTACCTCCTTTCGCTTTTCCTGCTGTCGCTGCCTGTTACCACGCCGCTCGGTCCGTGTGTGGTGGGTGATTCTGTAACGATGTTCTTCGTTTGTCGAAAGAGAGCCGGACCGAAATGCAGCGTGGTGGTTACTCATGACTTTAATGGAAAAGTGACACATGAAATAACTATACAAATACAAAAACAACAAACGGAACGTGAAACCTAATTACAGCCTATCTGGTGAAACTACACAGAGACAGGAGCAATCACCCACCAAATACAAAGTGAAACTCAGGCTACCTAAATACGGTTCCCAATCCGAGACAACGAGAATCACCTGACTCTGATTGAGAACCGCCTCAGGCAGCCAAGCCTGTACTAGACACACCCCTACTCAACCACAATCCCAATGCCTACAAAAACCCCAATAAGATAATACAATAACCCCATGTCACACCCTGGCCTGAACAAATAATGAAAGAAAACACAAAATACTAAGACCAAGGCGTGACAGGTGTATGTAAACTGACATCAACTTTATATACAATATCTACGCATGTTTCATGGTAAGACTAACCTGATATTACTAATTGAACTTGAGATTTTCTTCTAACTATTAACATTAATAGTAAGTAGTAATCTTTATTGAAAATTAAAATAGCAACAACAACAACAAGCCATCAGTAAAATATATGATCTTCCAGATGATTCAGATATCCACATCACCTCAGAATATTTACATGTAGTCTCCTTCTCTTCCAGATGACTCAGATATCCACATCACCTCAGACCATTTACATGTAGTCTCCTTCTCTTCCAGATGACTCAGATATCCACATCACCTCAGAATATTTACATGTAGTCTCCTTCTCTTCCAGATGACTCAGATATCCACATCACCTCAGACCATTTACATGTAGTCTGTTTCTCTTCCAGATGACTCAGATATCCACATCACCTCAGACCATTTACATGTAGTCTGTTTCTCTTCCAGATGACTCAGATATCCACATCACCTCAGATCATTTACATGTAGTCTCCTTCTCTTCCAGATGACTCAGATATCCACATCACCTCAGACCATTTACATGTAGTCTCCTTCTCTTCCAGATGACTCAGATATCCACATCACCTCAGAATATTTACATGTAGTCTCCTTCTCTTCCAGATGACTCAGATATCCACATCACCTCAGACCATTTACATGTAGTCTGTTTCTCTTCCAGATGACTCAGATATCCACATCACCTCAGACCATTTACATGTAGTCTGTTTCTCTTCCAGATGACTCAGATATCCACATCACCTCAGACCATTTACATGTAGTCTCCTTCTCTTCCAGATGACTCAGATATCCACATCACCTCAGACCATTTACATGTAGTCTCCTTCTCTTCCAGATGACTCAGAGATCCACATCACCTCAGACCATTTACATTTAGTCTCCTTCTCTTCCAGATGTCTCAGATATCCACATAACCTCAGAACATTTACATGTAGTCTCCTTCTCTTCCAGATGACTCAGATATCCACATCACCTCAGACCATTTACATTTAGTCTCCTTCTCTTCCAGATGACTCAGAGATCCACATCACCTCAGACCATTTACATTTAGTCTCCTTCTCTTCCAGATGTCTCAGATATCCACATAACCTCAGAACATTTACATGTAGTCTCCTTCTCTTCCAGATGACTCAGATATCCACATCACCTCAGACCATTTACATGTTTTCTGTTTCTCGCCGTCACTCCAGAAACAGTGTCATATGTCTGTGTGTGGTATATGTAGGTATAGTGTGTATAGACAATTGGTAAACACCCTGTCTTTACATTGAGAGATGGACAGATTGAGTCTAGACATTAGTCTGGTAAACACCCTGTCTTTACATTGAGAGATGGACAGATTGAGCCGAGACATTAGTTTGGTCATCACCCTGTCTTTACATTGAGAGATGGACAGATTGAGACCACACCATGACACATTCTGAGAATACATAGGAAAAACACATATAGACATGATCACTCCTGCATTGAGAATTTTCTCTGACATCTAAAGAACAGACCGTCTGAACAATACAACCCACTAAAATCATCTCCCAATATGCACATTTATAGAGGAATAATGAAGTCAAACCAAAGTATTTTCCTTCTGTGGTGTGAATATTATTTTGCTTTAGAATAGAGTCTTGGCGGTGGTTATTACTGTGAGAAAGCCAGGCAGGTAATGTTTCAGAATAATGCATGATAATGTGTATATCAGCACTCCTGAGAAACAACTTAATGTGGTCAGTCAGGTGGAAAATAAGGAGGAGAGGAGAGGGGGACAACTTCTACTTCTCTATAGTATGATATAATAACATAATATAACTCCACTCATTCCTCTTTCTTTTTTAAAGTAACCCTGAACTAAAAGAGTGGCCTTCTCAGTCAACCTACCGTCACACAGAATCACAATAAACCTCCTCAGTCAACCTACCGTCACACAGAATCACAATAAACCTCCTCAGTCAACCTACCGTCACACAGAATCACAATAAACCTCCTCAGTCAACCTACCGTCACACAGAATCACAATAAACCTCCTCAGTCAACCTACCGTCACACAGAATCACAATAAACCTCCTCAGTCAACCTACCGTCACACAGAATCACAATAAACCTCCTCAGTCAACCTACCGTCACACAGAATCACAATAAACCTCCTCAGTCAACCTACCGTCACACAGAATCACAATAAACCTCCTCAGTCAACCTACCGTCACACAGAATCACAATAAACCCCTCAGTCAACCTACCGTCACACAGAATCACAATAAACCTCCTCAGTCAACCTACCGTCACACAGAATCACAATAAACCTCCTCAGTCAACCTACCGTCACACAGAATCACAATAAACCTCCTCAGTCAACCTACCGTCACACAGAATCACAATAAACCTCCTCAGTCAACCTACCGTCACACAGAATCACAATAAACCTCCTCAGTCAACCTACCGTCACACAGAATCACAATAAACCCCTCAGTCAACCTACCGTCACACAGAATCACAATAAACCCCTCAGTCAACCTACCGTCACACAGAATCACAATAAACCTCCTCAGTCAACCTACCGTCACACAGAATCACAATAAACCTCCTCAGTCAACCTACCGTCACACAGAATCACAATAAACCTCCTCAGTCAACCTACCGTCACACAGAATCACAATAAACCTCCTCAGTCAACCTACCGTCACACAGAATCACAATAAACCCCTCAGTCAACCTACCGTCACACAGAATCACAATAAACCTCCTCAGTCAACCTACCGTCACACAGAATCACAATAAACCTCCTCAGTCAACCTACCGTCACACAGAATCACAATAAACCTCCTCAGTCAACCTACCGTCACACAGAATCACAATAAACCTCCTCAGTCAACCTACCGTCACACAGAATCACAATAAACCCCTCAGTCAACCTACCGTCACACAGAATCACAATAAACCCCTCAGTCAACCTACCGTCACACAGAATCACAATAAACCTCCTCAGTCAACCTACCGTCACACAGAATCACAATAAACCTCCTCAGTCAACCTACCGTCACACAGAATCACAATAAACCTTCTCAGTCAACCTACCGTCACACAGAATCACAATAAACCTCCTCAGTCAACCTACCGTCACACAGAATCACAATAAACCCCTCAGTCAACCTACCGTCACACAGAATCACAATAAACCTCCTCAGTCAACCTACCGTCACACAGAATCACAATAAACCTCCTCAGTCAACCTACCGTCACACAGAATCACAATAAACCTCCTCAGTCAACCTACCGTCACACAGAATCACAATAAACCTCCTCAGTCAACCTACCGTCACACAGAATCACAATAAACCTCCTCAGTCAACCGGCCATCACACATAATCACAATAAACCTCCCCAGTCAACCTACCGTCACACAGAATCACACTCTTTTTTCAACCACTCCACAAAGTTATTGTTAACAAACTATAGTTTTGGCAAGTCTGTTAGGACATCAACTTTGTGCATGACAAAAGTATTTTTTTTAACAATTGTTTAAAGACAGATTATTTCACTTATATTTCCCTGCATCACAATTCCAGTGGGTCAGAAGTTTACATACACTAAGTTGACTGTGCCTTTAAACAGCTTGGAAAATTCCATAAAATGATGTCATGGCTTTAGAAGCTTCTGATAGGCTAATTTATATAATTTGAGTCAATTAGAGTTGAACCTGTGGATGTATTTCAAGGTCTACATTCAAACTCAGTGCCTCTTTGCTTGACATCATGGGAAAACCAAAAGAAATCAGCCAAGACCTCAGAAAAATAATTGTAGACATCCACAAGTCTGGTTCATCCTTGGGAGCAATTTCCAAACACCTGAAGGTACCATGTTTATCTGTACAAATAATAGTACGCAATTATAAACACCATGGGACCACACAGCCCTCATACCGCTCAAGAAGGAGACGCGTTCTGTCTCCTGGAGATGAACGTACTTTGGTGCAAAAAGTGCAAATCAGTCCCAGAACAACAGCAAAGGACCTTTTGAACATGCTGGAGGAAACAGGTACAAAAGTATCTATATCCACAGTAAAACGAGTCGTATGTCGACATAACCTGAAAGGCTTCTCAGCAAGGAAGAAGCCACTGCTCCAAAACCGCCATAAAAAAACCAGATTACGGTTTGCAACTGCACAAGCGGACAAAGATCGTACTTTTTGGAGAAATGTCCTCTGGTCTGATGAACCGAAAATATAACTGTTTGGCAATAATGACCATCACTATGTTTGGAGGAAAAAGGTGGAGGCTTGCAGAAGGGAAAAAGGGAAGGCTTGCAAGCCGAAGAACACCATCCCAACCGTGAAGCACGAGGGTGGCAGCATCATGGTGTGGGGGTGCTTTGCTGCAGGAGGGACTGGTGCACTTCAACAAAATAGATGCCATAATGAGGATGGACATTATGTGGATGGAAATTATGTGGATATATTGAAGCAACATCTCAAGACATCAGTCAGGAAGTTAAAGCTTCGTCACAAATGGGTCTTCTGAATGGACAATGACCCCAAGCATACTTCCAAAGTTGTAGCAAAATGACTTAAGGATAACTAAGTCAAGGTATTGGAGTGGCCATCACAAAGCCCTGACCTCTATCCCATAGAACATTTGTGGGCAGAACTGAAAAAGCGTGTGTGAGCAAGGAGGCCTACAAACCTGACTCCGTTACAGCGTGTGTGAGCAAGGAGGCCTACAAACCTGACTCCGTTACAGCGTGTGTGAGCAAGGAGGCCTACAAACCTGACTCCGTTACAGCGTGTGTGAGCAAGGAGGCCTACAAACCTGACTCCGTTACAGCGTGTGTGAGCAAGGAGGCCTACAAACCTGACTCAGTTACACCAGCTCTGTCAGGAGGAATGGGCCAGAATTCACCCAACTTATTGTGGGAAGCTTGTGGAAAGCTACCTGAAACATTTGACCCAAGTTAAGCAATTTAAAAGCAATGCTACCAAATACTAATTGAGTGTATGTAAACTTCTGACCCACTGGGAATGTGATGAAAGAAATTAAAGCTGAAATATATAATTCTCTCTACTATTATTGTGACATTTCACCTTTTTTTTAAGTGGTGATCCTAACTGACCTAAAACAGGGAATTTTTACAATGATTTGAATGTCAGGAATTGTGAAAAACTGAGTTTAAACGTATTTGGTTAAGGTGTATGTAAACTTCCAACTTCAACTGTACATATATATATATATACACACAAATATATATACAGTATATCACAAAAGTGAGAACACCCATCACATTTTTGTAAATATTTAAGTATATCTTTTCATGTGACAACACTGAAGAAATTACACTTTGCTACAATGTAAAGTAGTGAGTGAGCTTGTATAACAGTGTAAATTTGCTGTCCCCTCAAAATAACTCAACACACAGCCATTAATGTCTAAACCGCTGGCAACAAAAGTGAGTACACCCCTAAGTGAAAATGTCCAAATTGGGCCCAAAGTGTCAATATTTTGTGTGGCCACCATCATTTTCCAGCACTGCCTTAACCCTCTTGGGCATGGAGTTCACCAGAGCTTCACAGGTTGCCACTGGAGTCCCTTCCACTCCTCCATGACGACATCACGGAGCTGGTGGATGTTAGAGACCTTGCACTCCTCCACCTTCTGTTTGAAGATGCCCCACAGATTCTCAACAGGGTTTAGGTCTGGAGACATGCTTGGCCAGTCCATCACCTTTAGCCTCAACTTCTTTAGCAAGGCAGTGGTCGTCTTGGATGTGTGTTTGCGGTCGTTATCATGTTGGAATACTGCCCTGCGGCCCAGTCTCCGAAGGGATGGGATCATGCTCTGCTTCAGTATGTCACAGTACATGTTGGCATTCATGGTTCCCTCAATGAACTGTAGCTGCCCAGTGCCGGCAGCACTCATGCAGCCCCAGACCATGACACTCCCACCACCATGCTTGACTGTAGACAAGACACACTTGTCTTTATACTCCTCACCTGGTTGCCGCCACACACGCTGGACACCATCTGAACCAAATTAGTTTATCTTGGTCTCATCAGACCACAGGACATGGTTCCAGTAATCCATGTCCTTAGTTTGCTTGTCTTCAGCAAACTGTTTGCGGGCTTTCTTGTGCATCATCTTTAGAAGAGGCTTCCTTCTGGGACAACAGCCATGCAGACCAATTTGATGCAGTGTACGGCGTATGGTCTGAGCACGGACAGGCTGACCCCCCACCCCTTCAACCTCTGCAGCAATGCTGGCAGCACTCATACGTCTATTTCCCAAAGACAACCTCTGGGTATGACTCTGGGCACGTGCACTCAACTTCTTTGGTCGACCATGGCGAGGCCTGTTCTGAGTGGAATCTGTCCAGTTAAACCGCTGTATGGCTGCAGCTCAGTTTCAGGGTCTTGGCAATCTTCTTATAGCCCAGGCCATCTTTATGTAGAGCAAAAAAACAATTCAGATCCTCAGAGAGTTCTTTGCCATGAGGTGCCATGTTGAACTTCCAGTGACCAGTCAGTATGAGGGAGTGTGAGAGCGATGACACCAAATTTAACACACCTGATCCCCATTCACACCTGAGACCTTGTAACACTAACGAGTCACATGACACCGGGGAGGGAAAATGGCTAATTGGGCCCAATTTGAACATTTTCTCTTAGGGTTGTACTCACTTTTGTTGCCAGCGGTTTAGACATTAATGGCTGTGTGTTGAGTTATTTTGAGGGGACAGCAAATTTACACTGTTATACAAGCTCACTCACTACTTTACATTGTAGCAAAGTGTCATTTCTTCAGTGTTGTCACATGAAAAGATATACTCAAATATTTCCAAAAATGTGAGGGGTGTACTCACTTTTGTGATATACTGTATATATATACACACACACATACAGTGCCTTGCGAAAGTATTCGGCCCCCTTGAACTTTGCGACCTTTTGCCACATTTCAGGCTTCAAACATAAAGATATAAAACTGTATTTATTGTGAAGAATCAACAACAAGTGGGACACAATCATGAAGTGGAACGACATTTATTGGATATTTCAAACTTTTTTAACAAATCAAAAACTGAAAAATTGGGCGTGCAAAATTATTCAGCCCCCTTAAGTTAATACTTTGTAGCGCTACCTTTTGCTGCGATTACAGCTGTAGGTCGCTTGGGGTATGTCTCTATCAGTTTTCCACATCGAGAGACTGACATTTTTTCCCATTCCTCCTTGCAAAACAGCTCGAGCTCAGTGAGGTTGGATGGAGAGCATTTGTGAACTGCAGTTTTCAGTTCTTTCCACAGATTCTCGATTGGATTCAGGTCTGGACTTTGACTTGGCCATTCTAACACCTGGATATGTTTATTTTTGAACCATTCCATTGTAGATTTTGCTTTATGTTTTGGATCATTGTCTTGTTGGAAGACAAATCTCCGTCCCCGTGTCAGGTCTTTTGCCGACTCCATCAGGTTTTCTTCCAGAATGGTCCTGTATTTGGCTCCATCCATCTTCCCATCAATTTTAACCATCTTCCCTGTCCCTGCTGAAGAAAAGCAGGCCCAAACCATGATGCTGCCACCACCATGTTTGACAGTGGAGATGGTGTGTTCAGGGTGATGCGCTGTGTTGCTTTTACGCCAAACATAACGTTTTGCATTTTGCCAAAAAGTTCAATTTTGGTTTCATCTGACCAGAGCACCTTCTTCCACATGTTTTTTAGCTTTTTCAAGCAGAAATTTGCTTCCTGCAACACTAACTCAAAAAAGTTCTGGGACACTGTAAAGTCCATGGAGAATAAGAACACCTCCCAGCTGCCCACTGCACTGAAGATAGAGAATTTCAATAAGCATTTTTCTACGGCTGGCCATGCTTTCCACCTGGCTACTCCTACCCCGGACAACAGCACTGCACCCCCAACAGCAACTCGCCCAAGCCTTCCCCATTTCTCCTTCTCCCAAATCCATTCAGCTGATGTTCTGAAAGAGCTGCAAAATCTGGACCCCTACAAATCAGCCGGGCTAGACAATCTGGACCCTTTCTTTCTAAAATTATCTGCTGAAATTGTTGCCACCCCTATTACTAGCCTGTTCAACCTCTCTTTCGTGTCGTCTGAGATTCCCAAAGATTGGAAAGCAGCTGCGGTCATCCCCCTCTTCAAAGGGGGGGACACTCTTGACCCAAACTGCTACAGACCTATATCTATCCTACCGTGCCTTTCTAAGGTCTTCGAAAGCCAAGTCAACAAACAGATTACCGACCATTTCGAATCTCACCATACCTTCTCTGCTATGCAATCCGGTTTCAGAGCTGGTCATGGGTGCACCTCAGCCACGCTCAAGGTCCTAAACGATATCTTAACCGCCATCGATAAGAAACATTACTGTGCAGCCGTATTCATTGATCTGGCCAAGGCTTTCGACTCTGTCAATCACCATATCCTCATCGGCAGACTCGACAGCCTTGGTTTCTCAAATGATTGCCTCGCCTGGTTCACCAACTACTTCTCTGATAGAGTTCAGTGTGTCAAATCGGAGGGTCTGCTGGCCGGACCTCTGGCAGTCTCTATGGGGGTGCCACAGGGTTCAATTCTTGGACCGACTCTCTTCTCTGTATACATCAATGAGGTCGCTCTTGCTGCTGGTGAGTCCCTGATCCACCTCTACGCAGACGACACCATTCTGTATACTTCCGGCCCTTCTTTGGACACTGTGTTAACAACCCTCCAGGCAAGCTTCAATGCCATACAACTCTCCTTCCGTGGCCTCCAATTGCTCTTAAATACAAGTAAAACTAAATGCATGCTCTTCAACCGATCGCTACCTGCACCTACCCGCCTGTCCAACATCACTACTCTGGACGGCTCTGACTTAGAATACGGGGACAACTACAAATACTTAGGTGTCTGGTTAGACTGTAAACTCTCCTTCCAGACCCATATCAAACATCTCCAATCCAAAGTTAAATCTAGAATTGGCTTCCTATTTCGCAACAAAGCATCCTTCACTCATGCTGCCAAACATACCCTTGTAAAACTGACCATCCTACCAATCCTCGACTTTGGCGATGTCATTTACAAAATAGCCTCCAATACCCTACTCAACAAATTGGATGCAGTCTATCACAGTGCAATCCGTTTTATCACCAAAGCCCCATATACTACCCACCTATCTCCAAGGTGGCATAGCAGTTCAGACGTCTTTTGTCCTCGTCTTGTCGTGTCCTGTATATATATATATTTACAACTTTTTCACATACATTTTATTTTTATTTTCCATCAACTCATCTTCAAAACACTCTCCTGCAACCCGCCTCACCAATGTATATTTATAAAAAAGTATTATTTACCTCAGATCTGTAATCCTCCAAGAAGCTAGCCAGAAACTCCAAGAAGCTAGCCTGAAACTAGCCAGAAGCTAATCCAGAAGCTAGTTCAGAAGCTAGTTAGCTCCTTTACTGGCAAATCGTTAATATTCAGCTAACCACGGTTTGTGGTCATCAGCTATCCTTTAGCTCGAAAATCTATCGCCAGTTCTGTACGGCGCAGCGCGGCTCGGAACGGAACATACCGGACCAATTTTTCTCTCCATGTCCCTGGACATTCATACCCGGATCTCACAGCTAGCTAGCTGCTATCCGTGTGACCATCGGAGCTAGCAAGCTCCGTCAATCACTCCTGAGTTCCATCAATCACACCTGGGCTGCAGTCACCTATCCGGACCCGTTTTACTGCCTTCGCGGAGCCCCACCGGGCCTTCACAACTGGACTGCCGACGTTATCTACCCGAAGGAGTTATTCGGCCGGCTCCTCCGTCGCGACGTTACCTGAACGCCCATCTGCGGCCTGCTAACCGTTAGCTGTCTTACCGGCTGCTATCTGAATAGACAATCGGACAATTTTTTTATTATTATTTTTTTTAAATTATTTTTTTAATTATTATTATTATATTTTCTTCTTGGGCCTCTATAACTATATCTATTGTTTTTATTTTTGTTGTTGTTGTGTGATTTGGATTAATCCCCTCTACCACACGGAACCCCACTAATCTACTGACGGAACGTAAGGGGTGGCTAACAGACCTCCATCCTATGCTAGCTTGCTACCGATGCCCTGGCTAGCTGTCTAAATCACCAACCAACCTCTCCACTCACCGGACCCTTTTGATCACTCGACTAAGCATGCCTATCCTTAATGTCAATATGTCTTGTCCATTTCTGTTCTGGTTAGTGTTTATTGGCTTATTTCACTGTAGAGCCTCTAGTCCTGCTCACTATACCTTATCCAACCTATTAGTTCCACCACCCACACATGCAATGACATCTCCTGGTTTCAACGATGTTTCTAGAGACAATATCTCTCTCTTCATCACTCAATACCTAGGTTTACCTCCACTGTATTCACATCCTGCCATACATTTGTCTGTACATTATACCTTGATGCTATTTTATCGCCCCCAGAAACCTCCTTTTACTCTATGTTCCAGACGTTCTAGACGACCAATTCTCATAGCTTTTAGCCGTACCCTTATTCTACTCCTCCTATGTTCCTCTGGCGATGTAGAGGTGAATCCAGGCCCTGCAGTGCCTAGCTCCACTCCTATTCCCCAGGCGCTCTCTTTTGACGACTTCTGTAACCGTAATAGCCTTGGTTTCATGCATGTTAACATTAGAAGCCTCCTCCCTAAGTTTGTTCTATTCACTGCTTTAGCACACTCTGCCAACCCGGATGTTCTAGCTGTGTCTGAATCCTGGCTTAGGAAGACCACCAAAAATTCTGAAGTTTTAATTCCAAACTACAACATTTTCAGACAAGATAGAACTGCCAAAGGGGGCGGTGTTGCAATCTACTGCAAAGATAGCCTGCAGAGTTCTGTCCTACTATCCAGGTCTGTACCCAAACAATTTGAACTTCTACTTTTAAAAATCCACCTCTCTAAAAACAAGTCTCTCACCGTTGCCGCCTGCTATAGACCACCCTCTGCCCCCAGCTGTGCTCTGGACACCATATGTGAACTGATTGCCCCCCATCTATCTTCAGAGTTCGTGCTGCTAGGCGACCTAAACTGGAACATGCTTAACACCCCAGCCATCCTACAATCTAAACTTGATGCCCTCAATCTCACACAAATAATCAATGAACCTACCAGGTACCTCCCCAAAACCTTAAACACGGGCACCCTCATAGATATCATCCTAACCAACTTCCCCTCTAAATACACCTCTGCTGTCTTCAACCAAGATCTCAGCGATCACTGCCTCATTGCCTGCATCCGTAATGGGTCAGCGGTCAAACGACCTCCACTCATCACTGTAAAACGCTCCCTGAAACACTTCTGCGAGCAGGCCTTTCTAATCGACCTGGCCGGGGTATCCTGGAAGGATATTGATCTCATCCCGTCAGTAGAGGATGCCTGGATATTTTTTAAAAATGCCTTCCTAACCATCTTAAATAAACATGCCCCATTCAAGAAATTTAGAACCAGGAACAGATATAGCCCTTGGTTCTCCCCAGACCTGACTGCCCTTAACCAACACAAAAACATCCTATGGCGTTCTGCATTAGCATCGAACAGCCCCCGTGATATGCAGCTGTTCAGGGAAGCTAGAAATCATTATACACAGGCAGTTAGAAAAGCCAAGGCTAGCTTTTTCAAGCAGAAATTTGCTTCCTGCAACACTAACTCAAAAAAGTTCTGGGACACTGTAAAGTCCATGGAGAATAAGAACACCTCCTCCCAGCTGCCCACTGCACTGAAGATAGGAAACACTGTCACCACTGATAAATCCACCATAATTGAGAATTTCAATAAGCATTTTTCTACGGCTGGCCATGCTTTCCACCTGGCTACTCCTACCCCGGACAACAGCACTGCACCCCCAACAGCAACTCGCCCAAGCCTTCCCCATTTCTCCTTCTCCCAAATCCATTCAGCTGATGTTCTGAAAGAGCTGCAAAATCTGGACCCCTACAAATCAGCCGGGCTAGACAATCTGGACCCTTTCTTTCTAAAATTATCTGCCGAAATTGTTGCCACCCCTATTACTAGCCTGTTCAACCTCTCTTTCGTGTCGTCTGAGATTCCCAAAGATTGGAAAGCAGCTGCGGTCATCCCCCTCTTCAAAGGGGGGGACACTCTTGACCCAAACTGCTACAGACCTATATCTATCCTACCGTGCCTTTCTAAGGTCTTCGAAAGCCAAGTCAACAAACAGATTACCGACCATTTCGAATCTCACCATACCTTCTCTGCTATGCAATCTGGTTTCAGAGCTGGTCATGGGTGCACCTCAGCCACGCTCAAGGTCCTAAACGATATCTTAACCGCCATCGATAAGAAACATTACTGTGCAGCCGTATTCATTGATCTGGCCAAGGCTTTCGACTCTGTCAATCACCATATCCTCATCGGCAGACTCGACAGCCTTGGTTTCTCAAATGATTGCCTCGCCTGGTTCACCAACTACTTCTCTGATAGAGTTCAGTGTGTCAAGTCGGAGGGTCTGCTGGCCGGACCTCTGGCAGTCTCTATGGGGGTGCCACAGGGTTCAATTCTTGGACCGACTCTCTTCTCTGTATACATCAATGAGGTCGCTCTTGCTGCTGGTGAGTCCCTGATCCACCTCTACGCAGACGACACCATTCTGTATACTTCCGGCCCTTCTTTGGACACTGTGTTAACAACCCTCCAGGCAAGCTTCAATGCCATACAACTCTCCTTCCGTGGCCTCCAATTGCTCTTAAATACAAGTAAAACTAAATGCATGCTCTTCAACCGATCGCTACCTGCACCTACCCGCCTGTCCAACATCACTACTCTGGACGGCTCTGACTTAGAATACGTGGACAACTACAAATACTTAGGTGTCTGGTTAGACTGTAAACTCTCCTTCCAGACCCATATCAAACATCTCCAATCCAAAGTTAAATCTAGAATTGGCTTCCTATTTCGCAACAAAGCATCCTTCACTCATGCTGCCAAACATACCCTTGTAAAACTGACCATCCTACCAATCCTCGACTTTGGCGATGTCATTTACAAAATAGCCTCCAATACCCTACTCAACAAATTGGATGCAGTCTATCACAGTGCAATCCGTTTTATCACCAAAGCCCCATATACTACCCACCATTGCGACCTGTACGCTCTCGTTGGCTGGCCCTCGCTTCATACTCGTCGCCAAACCCACTGGCTCCATGTCATCTACAAGACCCTGCTAGGTAAAGTCCCCCCTTATCTCAGCTCGCTGGTCACCATAGCATCTCCCACCTGTAGCACACGCTCCAGCAGGTATATCTCTCTAGTCACCCCCAAGACCAATTCTTTCTTTGGCCGCCTCTCCTTCCAGTTCTCTGCTGCCAATGACTGGAACGAACTACAAAAATCTCTGAAACTGGAAACACTTATCTCCCTCACTAGCTTTAAGCACCAACTGTCAGAGCAGCTCACAGATTACTGCACCTGTACATAGCCCACCTAAAATTTAGCCCAAACAACTACCTCTTTCCCAACTGTATTTAATTTTTATTTATTTATTTATTTTGCTCCTTTGCACCCCATTATTTTTTTATTTCTACTTTGCACATTCTTCCATTGCAAAACTACCATTCCAGTATTTTACTTGCTATATTGTATTTACTTTGCCATCATGGCCTTTTTTTGCCTTTACCTCCCTTCTCACCTCATTTGCTCACATTGTATATAGACTTGTTTATACTGCATTATTGACTGTATGTTTGTTTTTACTCCATGTGTAACTCTGTGTCGTTTTATCTGTCGAACTGCTTTGCTTTATCTTGGCCAGGTCGCAATTGTAAATGAGAACTTGTTCTCAACTTGCCTACCTGGTTAAATAAAGGTAAAATAAAAATAAATAAAAAAATTGCGACCTGTACGCTCTCGTTGGCTGGCCCTCGCTTCATACTCGTCGCCAAACCCACTGGCTCCATGTCATCTACAAGACCCTGCTAGGTAAAGTCCCCCCTTATCTCAGCTCGCTGGTCACCATAGCATCTCCCACCTGTAGCACACGCTCCAGCAGGTATATCTCTCTAGTCACCCCCAAAACCAATTCTTTCTTTGGCCGCCTCTCCTTCCAGTTCTCTGCTGCCAATGACTGGAACGAACTACAAAAATCTCTGAAACTGGAAACACTTATCTCCCTCACTAGCTTTAAGCACCAACTGTCAGAGCAGCTCACAGATTACTGCACCTGTACATAGCCCACCTATAATTTAGCCCAAACAACTACCTCTTTCCCAACTGTATTTAATTTTAATTTACTAATTTATTTTGCTCCTTTGCACCCCATTATTTTTTATTTCTACTTTGCACATTCTTCCATTGCAAAACTACCATTCCAGTATTTTACTTGCTATATTGTATTTACTTTGCCATCATGGCCTTTTTTGCCTTTACCTCCCTTCTCACCTCATTTGCTCACATTGTATATAGACTTGTTTATACTGCATTATTGACTGTATGTTTGGTTTTTTACTCCATGTGTAACTCTGTGTCGTTTTATCTGTCGAACTGCTTTGCTTTATCTTGGCCAGGTCGCAATTGTAAATGAGAACTTGTTCTCAACTTGCCTACCTGGTTAAATAAAGGTAAAATAAATAAATAAATGTTTGATGTGTCTCCCAGGTGGCTTGTGGCAAACTTTAAACAACACTTTTTATGGATATCTTTAAGAAATGGCTTTCTTCTTGCCACTCTTCCATGATGGCCAGATTTGTGCAATATACGACTGATTGTTGTCCTATGGACAGAGTCTCCCACCTCAGCTGTAGATCTCTGCAGTTCATCCAAAGTGATCATGGGCCTCTTGGCTGCATCTCTGATCAGTCTTCTCCTTGTATGAGCTGAAAGTTTAGAGGGACGGCCAGGTCTTGGTAGATTTACAGTGGTCTGATACTCCTTCCATTTCAATATTATCGCTTGCACAATGCTCCTTGGGATGTTTAATGCTTGGGAAATCTTTTTGTATCCAAATCCGGCTTTAAACTTCTTCCCAACAGTATCTCGGACCTGCCTGGTGTGTTCCTTGTTCTTCATGATGCTCTCTGCGCTTTTAACGGACCTCTGAGACTATCACAGTGCAGGTGCATTTATACGGAGACTTGATTACACACAGGTGGATTGTATTTATCATCATTAGTCATTTAGGTCAACATTGGATCATTCAGAGATCCTCACTGAACTTCTGGAGAGAGTTTGCTGCACTGAAAGTAAAGGGGCTGAATAATTTTGCACGCCCAATTATTCAGTTTTTGATTTGTTAAAAAAGTTTGAAATATCCAGTAAATGTCGTTCCACTTCATGATTGTGTCCCACTTATTGTTGATTCTTCACAAAAAAATACAGTTTTATATCTCTATGTTTGAAGCCTGAAATGTGGCAAAAGGTCGCAAAGTTCAAGGGGGCCGAATACTTTCTCAAGGCACTGTAACATATATATGTGTGTGTGTGTGTGTGTGTGTGTGTGTGTGTGTGTGTGTGTGTGTGTGTGTGTGTGTGTGTGTGTGTGTGTGTGTGTGTGTGTATATGTATATGTATATGTATATACACACACACTACCGTTCAAATGTTTGGAGTCTCTTTATTTAGACAGAGAGTCAATGCTGAGACCAAGGTGCATTTATTTAGACAGGGAGTCAATGCTGAGACCAAGGTGCATTTATTTAGACAGGGAGTCAATGCTGAGACCAAGGTGCATTTATTTAGACAGGGAGTCAATGCTGAGACCAAGGTGCATTTATTTAGACAGGGAGTCAATGCTGAGACCAAGGTGCATTTATTTAGACAGGGACTCAATGCTGAGACCAAGGTGCATTTATTTAGACAGGGAGTCAATGCTGAGACCAAGGTGTATTTATTTAGACAGGGAGTCAAAGCTGAGACCAAGGTGTATTTATTTAGACAGGGAGTCAATGCTGAGATCATGGTCTATTTATTTAGACAGGGAGTCAATGCTGAGATCATGGTCTATTTATTTAGACAGGGAGTCAATGCTGAGATCATGGTCTATTTATTTAGACAGGGAGTCAATGCTGAGACCAAGCTCTTTTCCAGATGAGCCCTGAATAGCACCGCAATTCACATCAAAATGCAATAAACACATTAAACCTCATGTTCATATATACAATAAAATACACTACTATAGAATCAAATTAAATAAGAATTGTCACATGCGCCGAATACCACAGCTGTAGAGCTTACCGTGAAATGCTGACTTACAAGCCATTACCTTAAGGCTAGGCATCCCGTTAGCGGGACAACTACCGGTGAAACTGGAGGACGCGCAATTAAAATACATCATCAAAACATTATATTGGTTGAAAGCTTCAATTCTTGTTAGTCTAACTGCACTGTAGTGTCGTTTTGTTAGATAACATCCACCATGGATCAATACTAACCACAGCCATGAGCAGCCATGCAGTAGAGCCACATACACAGACCAGCTGGGTGCCATGCAGGGCCTGTAACCCCCAGCCCCAAACCTTCCACAGAACCGGACAGGATAGACCTTCCTATCTACAGTACGGGACAGGACAGGATAGACCTAAAACATTCCTATCTACAGTATAGTACTGTACAGTAAAGGACAAAATAAGACAGGACAGAACTAAATCATTCCTATCTACAGTACAGTCCGGGACAGGACAGGATAGACCTAAAACAATCCTATCTACAGTACAGTACAAGACAGGATAGACCTAAAACAATCCTATCTACAGTACAGTACAGGACAGGATAGACCTAAAACATTCCTATCTACAGTACAGTACGGGACAGGACAGGATAGACCTAAAACATTCCTATCTACAGTACAGTACAGGACAGGATAGACCTAAAACATTCCTATCTACAGTACAGTACAGGACAGGACAGGACAGACCTAAAACATTCCTATCTACAGTACAGTACGGTACAGGACAGGATAGACCTAAAACAATCCTATCTACAGTACAGTACAGGACAGGATAGACCTAAAACATTCCTATCTACAGTACAGTACGGGACAGGACAGGATAAACCTAAAACATTCCTATCTACAGTACAGTACAGGACAGGATAGACCTAAAACATTCCTATCTACACTACAGTACAGGACAGGACAGGACATACCTAAAACATTCCTATCTACAGTACAGTACGGTACAGGACAGGATAGACCTAAAACATTCCTATCTACAGTACAGTACAAGACAGGATAGACCTAAAACATTCCTAACTACAGGGCAGGACAGGACTGAACAGGACAGAACTAAAACATTCCTATCTACAGTACAGTACGGGACAGGACAGGATAGACCTAAAACAATCCTATCTACAGTACAGTATAAGACAGGATAGACCTAAAACATTCCTATCTACAGGGCAGGACAGGACTGAACAGGACAGAACTAAAACATTCCTATCTACAGTACAGTACGGGACAGGACAGGATAGACCTAAAACAATCCTATCTACAGTACAGTATAAGACAGGATAGACCTAAAACATTCCTATCTACAGTACAGTACAAGACAGGACGGGATAGACCTAAAACATTCCTATCTACAGTACAGTACGGGACAGGATAGACCTAAAACATTCCTATCTACAGTACAGTACGGGACAGGACAGGATAGACCTAAAACATTCCTTTCTACAGTACAGTACAAGACAGGACAGGATAGACCTAAAACATTCCTATCTACAGTACAGTACAAGACAGGATAGACCTAAAACATTCCTATCTACAGTACAGTACAAGACAGGATAGACCTAAAACAATCCTATCTACAGTACAGTACAAGACAGGATAGACCTAAAACAATCCTATCTACAGTACAGTACAGGACAGGATAGACCTAAAACATTCCTATCTACAGTACAGTACGGGACAGGATAGACCTAAAACATTCCTATCTACAGTACAGTACAAGACAGGATAGACCTAAAACATTCCTATCTACAGGGCAGGACAGGAATGAACAGGACAGAACTAAAACATTCCTATCTACAGTACAGTACAGTACAGGAATGTACAGGGCAGGACAGGACTGAACAGGACAGAACTAAAACATTCCTATCTACAGTACAGGACAGTATATGACCGTGCAGGGCAAGACAGGGCAGATCTAAGACCTTCCTATCTACAGTACAGTACGGGACAGGACAGAACTAAAACATTCCTATCTACAGTACAGGACAGTACAGGAATGTACAGGGCAGGACAGGACTGAACAGGACAGAACTAAAACATTCCTATCTACAGTACAGTACGGGACAGGATAGACCTAAAACATTCCTATCTACAGTACAATACGGGACAGGACAGGATAGACCTAAAACATTCCTTTCTACAGTACAGTACAAGACAGGACAGGATAGACCTAAAACATTCCTATCTACAGTACAGTACAAGACAGGATAGACCTAAAACATTCCTATCTACAGTACAGTACAGGACAGGATAGACCTAAAACATTCCTATCTACAGTACAGTACGGGACAGGACAGGATAGACCTAAAACATTCCTATCTACAGTACAGTACAAGACAGGACAGGATAGACCTAAAACATTCCTATCTACAGTACAGTACGGGACAGGAGAGGATAGACCTAAAACATTCCTATCTACAGTACAGTACAAGACAGGAATGTACAGGGCAGGACAGGACTGAACAGGACAGAACTAAAACATTCCTATCTACAGTACAGTACGGGACAGGATAGACCTAAAACATTCCTATCTACAGTACAGTACGGGACAGGACAGGATAGACCTAAAACATTCCTTTCTACAGTACAGTACAAGACAGGACAGGATAGACCTAAAACATTCCTATCTACAGTACAGTACAAGACAGGATAGACCTAAAACATTCCTATCTACAGTACAGTACAAGACAGGATAGACCTAAAACAATCCTATCTACAGTACAGTACAAGACAGGATAGACCTAAAACAATCCTATCTACAGTACAATACAGGACAGGATAGACCTAAAACATTCCTATCTACAGTACAGTACGGGACAGGACAGGATAGACCTAAAACATTCCTATCTACAGTACAGTACAAGACAGGACAGGATAGACCTAAAACATTCCTATCTACAGTACAGTACGGGACAGGAGAGGATAGACCTAAAACATTCCTATCTACAGTACAGTACAGGACAGGATAGACCTAAAACAATCCTATCTACAGTACAGTACGGGACAGGATAGACCTAAAACATTCCTATCTACAGTACAGTACAAGACAGGATAGACCTAAAACATTCCTATCTACAGGGCAGGACAGGACTGAACAGGACAGAACTAAAACATTCCTATCTACAGTACAGGACAGTACAGTACGGGACAGGACAGAACTAAAACATTCCTATCTACAGTACAGGACAGTACAGGAATGTACAGGGCAGGACAGGACTGAACAGGACAGAACTAAAACATTCCTATCTACAGTACAGTACAGGACAGGATAGACCTAAAACATTCCTATCTACAGTACAGTACGGGACAGGAGAGGATAGACCTAAAACATTCCTATCTACAGTACAGTACAAGACAGGAATGTACAGGGCAGGACAGGACTGAACAGGACAGAACTAAAACATTCCTATCTACAGTACAGTACGGGACAGGATAGACCTAAAACATTCCTATCTACAGTACAGTACGGGACAGGACAGGATAGACCTAAAACATTCCTTTCTACAGTACAGTACAAGACAGGACAGGATAGACCTAAAACATTCCTATCTACAGTACAGTACAAGACAGGATAGACCTAAAACATTCCTATCTACAGTACAGTACAAGACAGGATAGACCTAAAACAATCCTATCTACAGTACAGTACAAGACAGGATAGACCTAAAACAATCCTATCTACAGTACAATACAGGACAGGATAGACCTAAAACATTCCTATCTACAGTACAGTACGGGACAGGACAGGATAGACCTAAAACATTCCTATCTACAGTACAGTACAAGACAGGACAGGATAGACCTAAAACATTCCTATCTACAGTACAGTACGGGACAGGAGAGGATAGACCTAAAACATTCCTATCTACAGTACAGTACAGGACAGGATAGACCTAAAACAATCCTATCTACAGTACAGTACGGGACAGGATAGACCTAAAACATTCCTATCTACAGTACAGTACAAGACAGGATAGACCTAAAACATTCCTATCTACAGGGCAGGACAGGACTGAACAGGACAGAACTAAAACATTCCTATCTACAGTACAGGACAGTACAGTACGGGACAGGACAGAACTAAAACATTCCTATCTACAGTACAGGACAGTACAGGAATGTACAGGGCAGGACAGGACTGAACAGGACAGAACTAAAACATTCCTATCTACAGTACAGTACAGTACAGGAATGTACAGGGCAGGACAGGACTGAACAGGACAGAACTAAAACATTCCTATCTACAGTACAGGACAGTATATGACCGTACAGGGCAGGACAGGGCAGATCTAAAACCTTCCTATCTACAGTACAGTCCAACTTTAAACCTTGCCTCTCTGACTGAACACAAAGTCTCTGTCTCCCTCTCTTTCCTTTGTCTAGAAATAGAGCTACAGACAGACAGCATGTTTCTCCTTCCATCAGCTGCATTATAAAGTCCTGATTCCATATTCATCCCCATAATGCGGAGATACACTGTGAGTGGGTGAGTTTGTGATTATCCAGAAGATGTAGCCCAGGCACTTACAATTATTTATTCATAATGCACCTACTGAACACAAATGCACTTTATTGTCTCATTCTGCATCTTATTTTAGCGCTAAACCAGGAGAATGTCTGCTTTAATGACAGAGCCATGTTAATATGACAGTGGATAGGCCTGGGGATGAGATGGAGGCATGATGTGGAAACCCAATCACAAGTTCCTTCAATCACAGAGACAGAGAACAACCAAGCATTTGAATATTTTGACCTGAAAGTATTACAAATTTAAAATGTTAATCTTTTAACATGTAGTTTCTTTTTGTAGCTCTCCATTTGGTCATTTCTGGATAAAAGCAGCCAGGGAATGAGTCAGTACCCCGAGCAGCCAGGGAATGAGTCAGTACCCCGAGCAGCCAGGGAATGAGTCAGTACCCCGAGCAGCCAGGGAATGAGTCAGTACCCCGAGCAGCCAAGGAATGAGTCAGTACCCCGAGCAGCCAGGGAATGAGTCAGTACCCCGAGCAGCCAGGGAATGAGTCAGTACCCCGAGCAGCCAGGGAATGAGTCAGTACCCCGAGCAGCCAGGGAATGAGTCAGTACCCCGAGCAGCCAGGGAATGAGTCAGTACCCCGAGCAACCAGGGAATGAGTCAGTACCCCGAGCAGCCAGGGAATGAGTCAGTACCCCGAGCAGCCAGGGAATGAGTCAGTACCCTGAGCAGTTATAAACAGAATATAATTATCCAACCGGCCATCTCCCCCATTACAGTCTGTCAATAGAGGATACAATATGCCTGCTTCCCTACCTCTTCTCCTCTACATGATGCCTGCTTCCCTACCTCTTCCCCTCTACATGATGCCTGCTTCCCTACCTCTTCTCCTCTACATGATGCCTGCTTCCCTACCTCTTCTCCTCTACATTATGCCTGCTTCCCTACCTCTTCTCCTCTACATGATGCCTGCTTCCCTACCTCTTCTCCTCTACATTATGCCTGCTTCCCTACCTCTTCTCCTCTACATGATGCCTGCTTCCCTACCTCTTCCCCTCTACATGATGCCTGCTTCCCTACCTCTTCTCCTCTACATTATTCCTGCTTCCCTACCTCTTCTCCTCTACATGATGCCTGCTTCCCTACCTCTTCTCCTCTACATTATACCTGCTTCCCTACCTCTTCTCCTCTACATGATGCCTGCTTCCCTACCTCTTCTCCTCTACATTATACCTGCTTCCCAACCTCTTCCCCTCTACATTATTCCTGCTTCCCTACCTCTTCTCCTCTACATGATGCCTGCTTCCCTACCTCTTCTCCTCTACATGATGCCTGCTTCCCTACCTCTTCTCCTCTACATTATGCCTGCGTCCCTACCTCTTCTCCTCTACATGATGTCTGCTTCCCTACCTCTTCTCCTCTACATTATACCTGCTTCCCTACCTCTTCTCCTCTACATTATACCTGCTTCCCTACCTCTTCTCCTCTACATGATTCCTGCTTCCCTACCTCTTCTCCTCTACATTATACCTGCTTCCCTACCTCTTCTCCTCTACATGATTCCTGCTTCCCTACCTCTTCTCCTCTACATTATGCCTGTGTCATGTCCTGACTGTCTATCGTTGTCTCTGATTGAGAACCATACTTAGGCAGCCTGTTTTCCCACTATGATTTGGTGGGTAGTTGTTTTCTGTTTTGTGTTGCTGCACCTTACAGGCCTGTTTCGTTTGTCGGTTTGTTGTTTTTGTTCAGTATTCATCTTTATTAAAATTATTATGAATACGTACCACGCTGCACTTTGGTCCTCTTCTCCTTCTCCCGACGACAAATGTTACAGCCTGCTTCCCTACCTCTTCACCTCTACATTATGCCTGCTTCCCTATTGCTTCTCCTCTTAACAATGCACACTTCCATCATCTTCTCCTCAACATTAGGCCTGCTTCACTATCTATTCTCCTCTAAATTATGCCTCTTCCATACCTCTCCACTACATTATACATACTGCCCTAAATATTCATATCTACATTATGCCTGCTTCCCTATCTATTTTCTTCTACATAATGCCTGCTTTCCTATATCCTTCCCTCTACATTATCCCTACTTCCATATATTTTTTCCTCTACATTATGCTTGCTTCCCTGTCTCTTTTCCTCTACATTATGCTTGCTTCCCTGTCTCTTTTCCTCTACATTATGCTTGCTTCCCTGTCTCTTCTCCTCTACATTATACCTGCTTCCCTACCTCTACTCCTCTACATTATACCTGCTTCCCTACCTCTATTCCTATACATTATACCTGCTTCCCTACCTCTATTCCTATACATTATACCTGCTTCCCTAACTCTACTCCTCTACATTATACCTGATTCCCTACCTCTACTCCTCTACATTATACCTGCTTCCCTACCTCTACTCCTCTACATTATACCTGCTTCCCTACCTCTACTCCTCTACATTATACCTGCTTCCCTACCTCTACTCCTCTACATTATACCTGCTTCCCTACCTCTACTCCTCTACATTATACCTGCTTCCCTACCTCTACTCCTCTACATTATACCTGCTTCCCTACCTCTACTCCTCTACATTATACCTGCTTCCCTACCTCTACTCCTCTACATTATACCTGCTTCCCTACCTCTACTCCTCTACATTATACCTGCTTCCCTACCTCTACTCCTCTACATTATACCTGCTTCCCTACCTCTACTCCTCTACATTATACCTGCTTCCCTACCTCTACTCCTCTACATTATACCTGCTTCCCTACCTCTACTCCTCTACATTATACCTGCTTCCCTACCTCTACTCCTCTACATTGTTCCTACTTCCCTACCTCTCCTCTGCATTATACCTGAACCCTGTGTCAAACATTTCCATCAAAAGGTGCAAAGTTATGGGCAAAGACACAAAACAACCTGATTAAATTAAATATGTTTCTTAATCAAATAACTTAGAAACAATCCCTTTTTGTGCAGTATTGATTTACCATCCTTACAAACCACCTAATGTCAAAATAAATGAATGTATTGTACATAGGTTGGTCGTCTAGGTATTTTATTGTTTTTACATAAAAGGCTGTAAAAACACCAGGAAACAGCTCCAAGTGATGTTTATTTATGAAGTCGGTTCGCAAGTATTCCCACGTATATCAGAGAGACACGTGATCGTATGCGCGTGAATCTACACCAGGCCAAAAATCTGCAATCCCCGCCTCTTTCCCTCACTAGCTCTCACTAATTCAACCCCCCCTCTTCCCCTCACTAGCTCTCACTAATTCAACCCCCCCTCTTCCCCTCACTAGCTCTCACTAATTCAACCCCCCCTCTTCCCTAACTAGCTCTCACTAATTCAACCCCCCCTCTTCCCCTCACTAGGTCTCACTAATTCAACCCCCCCTCTTCCATCACTAGCTCTCACTAATTCAAACCCCCCTCTTCCCTCACTAGCTCTCACTAATTCAACCCCCCCTCACTAGCTTTCACTATTTCAACCCCCCCTCTTCCCTCACGAGCTCTCACTAATTCAACCCCCCTCTTCCCTCACTAGCTCTCACTAATTCAACCCCCCCTCTTCCCCTCACTGTCCCCAGTCCCCTCACCAGACAGCCTGGGGAGGACTGAGGCTTGACCCCAGTTTACCAGTCAGCCTGGGGGGGGGGGGGGGGGGGCTGGGGCTTGGGCACAGTTTACCATTTGGCTTGGGGGGCTGAGGCTTGACCCCAGTTTACCAGTCAGCCTGGGGGGGCTGAGGCTTGGGGCTAGTTTACCATTCGGCCTGTGGGGCTGAGGCTTGGGACCAGTTTACCAGTCAGCCTGTGGGGCTGAGGCTTGGGACCAGTTTACCAGTCAGTCTGGTGGACTGAGGCTTGGGACCAGTTTACCAGTCAGTCTGGTGGACTGAGGCTTGGGGCTAGTTTACCATTCGGCCTGTGGGGCTGAGGCTTGGGACCAGTTTACCAGTCAGCCTGGGGGGGTTGAGGCTTGGGGACAGTTTACCAGTCAGTCTGGGGGGGTTGAGGCTTGGGACCAGTTTACCAGTCAGCCTGGGGGGGTTGAGGCTTGGGACCAGTTTACCAGTCAGTCTGGGGGGGTTGAGGCTTGGGACCAGTTTACCAGTCAGTCTGGTGGACTGAGGCTTGGGGACAGTTTACCATTCGGCCTGTGGGGCTGAGGCTTGGGACCAGTTTACCAGTCAGCCTGGGGGGGTTGAGTGTTCTTAATCAGACAACATGCCTGCTGGGTGTGTGAAGAGGAGAAAGATCCATTGGTATATGTAGCTTCTGAAGAATCTCCATTGATGCATTAGCACATTGTATATATCTATACTGTATCTACAGATTGAGTACTTACAGGAAACCCATCAGAAACTGCTCTATCAAAACTGCATCAAACACCTGCACTGTGACAGTAAAATATAATTGTAATGTTTAGATCAATATTCCCATCAATATTCCATTTGGTCATAGAGACTACACAGGCTAATGTTTTACCAGACAAGCAGAATTTCTAACCTTGGATAGTCTGTTCTGTTCTGTTAGACCTGAGACCATGAGACAACACTGAGGCAGCACTGAGACAGCCGAGAGACAGCCCTACCATAGGCCAGCCTGGAACCAGCTCCCGGGTATTAGTACTAACACTGTCAGAGTACAAACCTTCCACTGCACCTGTCCTCTAACATTCAGCTCTGCATCATCATAGAATAGTCATATGTTTGAGGTAGGTCTCAGAATAGTCATTTATCTTTACATTAGGCTTAGGTCTCAGAATAATAATTTAGCTTTACATTAGGCTTAGGTCTCAGAATAGTAATTTAGCTGTACATCAGGCTTAGTTCTCAGAATAGTCATTTAGCTTTACATTAGGCTTAGGTCTCAGAATAGTCATTTAGCTTTACATTAGGATTAGGTCTCAGAATAGTCATTTAGCTTTACATTAGGGTTAGATCTCAGAATAGTCATTTAGCTTTACATTAGGGTTAGATCTCAGAATAGTCATTTAGCTTTACATTAGGGTTAGATCTCAGAATAGTCATTTAGCTTTACATTAGGGTTAGATCTCAGAATAGTCATTTTGCTTTACATTAGGCTTAGGTCTCAGAATAGTCATTTAGCTTTACATTAGGCTTAGGTCTCAGAATAGTCATTTAGCTTTACAGTAGGGTTAGGTCTCAGAATAGTCATTTAGCTTTACAGTAGGGTTAGGTCTCAGAATAGTCATTTAGCTTTACAGTAGGGTTAGGTCTCAGAATAGTCATTTAGCTTTACAGTAGGGTTAGGTCTCAAGCCACTGAAACTGACTAAATGAATGTGTATGATGTCCCTCAACACCTATAGCTACTTCAGGCAGCACAGCTCCAAACTCAATAGGACTGCTGTGAAATTAGTCTCAAATGAATAAGATGTTTTATGTCTGAGTCCTACATTTGTTTCTACACAAAGCAGTCATAACATACCCTTGTTCAAACTGGTATGCATGTACAAGACCAATACAAGTGAACGCCTTTATCATTAAGTGTTGAATACATGTATTGCATTTCAATGTATGATTCATTCAACAAGCTCTCAGTCTCACTTCAGAATTAGATGTTAATAAAATGTCGAAGTTGTTCTAAACATCAAATTGCGAAGTGTTTGGTTACTTCTCTGTGTCATTCCAATGATACGTCCGAATTCTTACGGTTAGGCATTAACTCAATGGTTAAAGTAAGGTTTGAGATCATTTTAATATTTGTATTTTAAGCCTAACGTTCTATCGCTGGATTCGAACAGGCGACCTTCAGCTGGAACCAGAAGTTGCTGCTGACACACATCCGCCATTTCGCCCACAAACACATTTTAAGAGTAATAGCACTAAGTGTTGCCCCAAGTTACCGGTTTTCCACGTCATCTCCCGTGGTCTTCAAAACATGGATGGCTAACGAATACTGACTTGTACCACCGGTGGCCTGTCTGGATTAATTGACATATTGAGATCCAATTAAATGTTTAACCTTTATTGGTCCGAATAATATACGAATGTTACTGTAAATTGCAATCTATCCTCATAAAAGGAGCATCTTGGTATATTTTTTTCAATATGTATAATAATTCCATGATACAGAGACGGTCATGGCGAGATGAACATTTTGTAAATTGTTTCACAGTCAGTCTCAGTAGTGGGAAGTGATGTTGATGCGAGGTTATCCTGCACTGCGCTGCTCTCCCAGTGTTCTGGCTGCGTCATTAATCAACCAGAGAAATTATGAAGTGACAGGTTAATGAATTGAATGTTATAGAAACTGGAAACTCAAGTTAACGATGCATTTAACAAGACTCAACAATTATTACAGTAGCGCAACGATAGGTCCACTCTCTCGGGATATACAGACCTATCCACTCAAATGCATAACTTTATAAGAGCATTGAGTCAAAGTTGACAAAAAATAAACGTTTTCCCCCTCAGAAACATCGCAAACATACAGATAACTATTCTGACGTGTTATTTATAAGCATGGTTTTATTTCAAAGTAAAACAGATATGACAAACTGTAGAAAAGCTAAGCCATGAATTCCAGTGTGCAGTTCAGGTGATTAATACGAGTCATGAGTGATGATGCTGTCTAAATAAGATACGTGCATCTGTCTTCATTTATATAGTAAGATTAAAGCCATTATTCACTTTATGATAAGACTGATAGATAATGATCTATTATCATTTACATTTAAACTCCAATGAACTTCTGCCAACCGACCTCCCATACAGTACATCCAGTAGGCCTGTTGCCATATTGTTGTACATTAAAGGACACTTCATAACAATCATATACCGCTCTACATTAAATGGACGCCGTCTGTCACAGAAGAGCGCTCTCTTTTTGAAACGCTAAACCAGAATGAACCTCCGAGCAGCCTTCATTTCGATCTGAAAGCATACACTGGGTAATCTAAATATTTCATAGGGACGTGATAACACAAGCAGGATAATGAAAATGGATACGGAGAGGCCGCCTGGACAATACAGTTTACTGCACACGTCCATCAAACGTCCCTGTCTTTTCCATTGTGGAACACATGAGTACAGCAAAGCCCAAGTTTTAGATGATCTAAAGTGGTTAAATAGATTTTACTGTAATAACCAAGCAAACATTATGTGTTATGAAATCAAAAACATGAGGTCAGTTTTAGATGTCATTATTCGTAATAAAAAAATGGAAAACAAAACTATCAATGAGGGCAAATGTAGATTAACTTGAAAGAACCCCCAAGTGTGTGTGCGTGTGTGTGTCCAAATACCACCAGTTTCTCAAATCAAAGGAAACATCTTGTCGAAACCAAGTGATGTAAAATTTGCCCCAAAACCAGAACGACCTACAGCCCAATATTTTGTTTAAAATGTATTTAGCCTTGGCTTGTTTATCCAATTGATTTCGTTGAGATTAAAATATATTTTGCAATGAATTTGAACAATGACTTTGTTTTTTTATTAAACGCCCCCAAAAAGTGTGAATAAATATGTGTGAATAATTAAGTGTGAATAATTAAGTGTGGCTTCTGGTGTCATTTACAGTTTAATGCAAATGAAAAGTCCTGTCAGTTCGGTCTCGTCCTCTGACCTGGCGCTCATGTTCCCGGTAAATGTTAAATGTGACTGTTTTGGTCTGAGGTGTCACACTAATTCAATTGATCGACAGAACACTCTGTTTATAAACTCTACAAGAAACTTGCCTCATACAGTCTTAACTTAATTTGAGCACAGGTTATTTCATCTGTAGATGTGCGGTAATTATGCTGTGGGTAGCCTATGATATTGTGTTGGCGGGTCTCGAGGTAGCCATCCATCACCCTCCTCGAGCTGTCACCCAGGGCTTGGCGTTCCAGCTGGGAACAGAGGAGAACATCATCATTAATTTGAGTGTGACCCCGGGCTATTCACATGTCTGAACCCAGGCTTCTCTAAGCAAGTCAGCACACCGTGGAACCCGTCTCTGCCCGCTGCCCTACCCAGCTGAGACCCAGACCCACCCCGGCCCCAGAGCAGACCCAGCCCGTCCTTAAAGTAGACCCAGACCCACATCACACCCCCAGCCCTCTGACACTCCACACATTAAAGTTATTGGAGAAATGACTTCCAGCTTTAGGCTCGGAAATTAACGGAGAGCAAACTCCGACTCTGTCATTTTGCCAAGAGGAGAATAACACGAGAGGGAAATTCTGAAAATGTGATACAACATAATTTTTTTCTTCAGAGATTTAAACGTTTTATGAAGATGAAGTTAAACTTAATTGCAGTGGCATTTATCGAAATCAATGTTAATTGGTGTTAACCAAATAATGACCAAATCTCAAGGGAACCAAGTGAAGATGGGGCCATGATGAGATCGAATAACACTTTAATGTTCAGTAAATTTGTATTATTGGCAAAGCTGGTAAAATACTACAAATCCCCCGCGTTTGTTTTGTGAACTATCCACATTGAAATAGTCTCCATGTGTATATGTTCATCAATGGCCTCTATAATTACTAACGGGAGTAATTATAATTACAATCAAACACCTCCCTCCTGCTTCTCATGTTTAATTGCACCTATGAGATCTACATCGAGATAAGGAATGGTATATTCAAATCTTGGGTTCATTGATTCATTGAATTTCAATCCGGTTAAAAGTCTCAAAGTCTTTGTCCCGCTCCCTATTACTTGTCCGATGTTTATCCCCAGAAATGCATATTAAAGTTACAGTCTAGACACTGAGTGGGTTTCTTCTGACGTCAGAGGCACTGGTGTTTAAAACAACCTGCATCAGGGCTGAGGTTTTTTATACTAGTGTTTTTTTATAAAGCAAAATATGTATTTCTGACATCAAAGTCATCAGTCTGGACAAATATATTTCATTGTCTAAATTCATTTGCACATTATACGAGTTAAAAAGACACGTGGAAAAGAGAGGGCGCATTTTGGAGAGGCGTTTTGGGGGCATTTTAACAAATTAAACATGGTAGTGTGGCTCGCCCTATAAGCCTCCAGCCTACTGCCTGTGCTTACCAATCAATTGGTACATTGAAACAGTGCAAGGCTACGTTACTATAGCGAGGAGACCTGCAGGCTCGCTTTATCTCCGGATATTGGGACCTCTCTACAATGTCATTTCCACAATTCGGATATCCCTACTCGTCTGCACCACAAGTAAGTTACCTTCTCGCTTATCAACTGAATATTCGGTCAGATTTCATCACTATTGATTCTTATATTGATTAAATGTTGATCATGTGATTCACTTTCAACAAGAAAGGAGACAGCATTGTATATTAATGCACTGTATCGGAATTGTATTATGTTACCGTAAATGGCTCATGATACCTGCTCTTTGAACGGTAAAGGTAAGGAGGGTAACCAGAACCAGGCGCAGTCCGACCTATCGTCAACTGATTTCTACTAGTTAATAGCCTCGGAACGTGTGTTTTTCATCTGATATCCAACATGCCGACCTGTTTTGTGGACATGCGGTGCTGTTGTGTCGGGGGCTGGATAGATAACCCAACTGGTGTCTTTTTGGCAATCATCCAGAACATGTCTTTTGGGAAAAGCATATGGGGATTCTGGAAACATTTGACATATTTTAATTATAAGGGTTGTTTTGCAATTAGCCTAAGCATCAATAGCACTAATTCACTGTATTCTATTTTTTTTATTGCCCACTGTACGTTGTAAATAAGTTGTTATGTTCTTGCATTTCAGTTCCTCATGACAACCAACTCGTTGACAACTTGCTGCGAGTCAAGCGGCAGAAGCATCGCTGACTCCAGGGTGACAGCCTCCGCCCAGACGCCGGTCTACTGCCCAGTGTACGAGAGCCGGTTGTTGGCCACCGCCAGACAAGAGCTGAGCTCCGCAGCTGCTCTGGGGGTGTATGGGAACCCGTACACCGGGAGTCAAGGCTATGGAAATTACGTTACTTATGGAACCGACGCGTCTGCTTTTTACTCGCTGGTATGGTTACTATAATATAGTATGATATCATAATAATTCTACTCATCTCTCCATGGCAGTGACGCTGTATCTATAGCATGTAGCCTACAGTCACAGAGCTGTATCTATATATCCTATAATCACAGAGCTGTATCTATATAGCCTACAGTCACAGAGCTGTATCTATATAGCCTATAGTCACAGAGCTGTATCTATATAGCCTTTAGCCTAGTCACAGAGCTGTATCTATATAGCCTATAGTCACAGAGCTGTATCTATATAGCCTATAGCCTAGTCACAGAGCTGTATCTATATAGACTACAGTCACAGAGCTGTATCTATATAGCCTATAGTCACAGAGCTGTATCTATATAGCCTATAGCCTAGTCACAGAGCTGTATCTATATAGCCTATAGTCTAGTCACAGAGCTGTATCTATATAGCCTATAGCCTAGTCACAGAGCTGTATCTATATAGCCTATAGTCTAGTCACAGAGCTGTATCTATATTGCCTATAGTCACAGAGCTGTATCTATATAGCCTCCAGTCACAGAGCTGTATCTATATAGCCTATAGTCACAGAGCTGTATCTATATAGCCTACAGTCACAGAGCTGTATCTATATAGCCTATAGTCACAGAGCTGTATCTATATAGCCTATAGCCTAGTCACAGAGCTGTATCTATATAGACTACAGTCACAGAGCTGTATCTATATAGCCTTTAGCCTAGTCACAGAGCTGTATCTATATAGCCTATAGTCACAGAGCTGTATCTATATAGCCTATAGTCTAGTCACAGAGCTGTATCTATATTGCCTATAGTCACAGAGCTGTATCTATATAGCCTCCAGTCACAGAGCTGTATCTATATAGCCTATAGTCACAGAGCTGTATCTATATAGCCTACAGTCACAGAGCTGTATCTATATAGCCTATAGTCTAGTCACAGAGCTGTATCTATATAACATATAGTCACAGAGCTGTATCTATATAGCCTATAGTCACAGAGCTGTATCTATATAGCCTATAGTCACAGAGCTGTATCTATATAGCCTTTAGTCACAGAGCTGTATCTATATAGCCTATAGTCACAGAGCTGTATCTATATAGCCTATAGCCTAGTCACAGAGATTTATCTGTATAGACTACAGTCACAGAACTGTATCTATATAGCCTATAGTCACAGAGCTGTATCTATATAGCCTATAGTCACAGAGCTGTATCTATATAGCCTATAGTCACAGAGCTGTATCTATATAGCCTATAGTCTAGTCACAGAGCTGTATCTATATAGCCTATAGCCTAGTCACAGAGATGTATCTGTATAGACTACAGTCTAAAGTCACAGGACGCCGCTTTACACATACGGTCTGACTGTTCTTGATGCACAAAACCTGTCTTCACAGTGAAACAACTGCAGGCTATGACTGAATAGCCAAGTGCAACTTTTAATGAAAAAGTTGAGTTTGGCAAGTGATAGTGTCAGGTGAAAATATGTACTGTAACCTGCAATATGCCACCTATGTTAAGAATGGATTTCTTTAATTCTTTAACTACAACTTATACTACAGTGTGCTCGATTATGTCTCTGTCATTGTTTCCCTGTATTCATTAGTTAGAATGCCTACAATAACACAGATATAACTTGACTTTGCTATTGAACAACATGTTTAGTTACTGTTATTGTGTTTGTGTGTGTGTATTGAAATGGGAACACTAGACTTTATGAGTGAAATTATTAAAACACATAAATGATTAAGAAACAGTATACCTGTTAATAAGAAACAGTATACATGTTATTAAGAAACAGTATACATGTTATTAAGAAACAGTATACATGTTATTAAGAAACAGTATACATGTTAATAAGAAACAGTATACATGTTAATAAGTAACAGTATACATGTTAATAAGAAACAGTATACATGTTATTAAGAAACATTATACATGTTATTAAGAAACAGTATACATGTTATTAAGAAACAGTATACATGTTATTAAGAAACAGTATACATGTTAATAAGTAACAGTATACATGTTATTATATATTTAAGTATAACAGTCCATTAATGTCAATAGTGTCACATTTTCCTGACTGACAGTCTGTCTTGTTGCAGGGGACATTCGATACCAAAGATGCAACAGCTCCCGCGCATGCAGGGATAACCCAGGCTACAGCGTACTACCCCATTGACCCCACTCTGGGACATTATCAGTACGACAGGTAGGGTTACTATAATAATAACAATAATAATAATGTACTACCCCATTGACCCCACTCTGGGACATTATCAGTACGACAGGTAGGGTTACTATAATAATAACAATAATAATAATGTACTACCCCATTGACCCCACTCTGGGACATTATCAGTACGACAGGTAGGGTTACTATAATAATAACAATAATAATAATGTACTACCCCATTGACCCCACTCTGGGACATTATCAGTACGACAGGTAGGGTTACTATAATAATAACAATAATAATAATGTACTACCCCATTGACCCCACTCTGGGACATTATCAGTACGACAGGTAGGGTTACTATAATAATAACAATAATAATAATGTACTACCCCATTGACCCCACTCTGGGACATTATCAGTACGACAGGTAGGGTTACTATAATAATAACAATAATAATAATGTACTACCCCATTGACCCCACTCTGGGACATTATCAGTACGACAGGTAGGGTTACTATAATAATAATAATAGTAATAATAAGAATTGTGTACTACCTATATGACCTTACTCTTGCACAGTACTAATATGACAGCTATGGTTAACATAATAATATTAATAATAATCATAATAATGATAAGATTCACCATAATAATCATAATAATAACAATAATGATAACAGCAATAAGAATAAGAATAACAATGAGAATAATAATCATCATCAAATTATTATTATTATTAATAATAAAACAAACAATAATGATGATTGTAATAATATTCCTAATAGTAATAATGTTAATATAATTTACTATGTGTGTAATCCTGCTCAGTACCAGTATGCCAGGTATGGTTACTATAATAATAATAATTTACTATGTGTGTAATCCTGCTCAGTACCAGTATGCCAGGTATGGTTACTATAATAATAATAATTTACTATGTGTGTAATCCTGCTCAGTACCAGTATGCCAGGTATGGTTACTATAATAATAATAATTTACTATGTGTGTAATCCTGCTCAGTACCAGTATGCCAGGTATGGTTACTATAATAATAATAATTTACTATGTGTGTAATCCTGCTCAGTACCAGTATGCCAGGTATGGTTACTATAATAATAATAATTTACTATGTGTGTAATCCTGCTCAGTACCAGTATGCCAGGTATGGTTACTATAATAATAATAATTTACTATGTGTGTGATCCTGCTCAGTACCAGTATGCCAGGTATGGTTACTATAATAATAATAATTTACTATGTGTGTAATCCTGCTCAGTACCAGTATGCCAGGTATGGTTACTATAATAATAATAATTTACTATGTGTGTAATCCTGCTCAGTACCAGTATGCCAGGTATGGTTACTATAATAATAATAATTTACTATGTGTGTAATCCTGCTCAGTACCAGTATGCCAGGTATGGTTACTATAATAATAATAATTTACTATGTGTGTGATCCTGCTCAGTACCAGTATGCCAGGTATGGTTACTATAATAATAATAATTTACTATGTGTGTAATCCTGCTCAGTACCAGTATGCCAGGTATGGTTACTATAATAATAATAATTTACTATGTGTGTAATCCTGCTCAGTACCAGTATGCCAGGTATGGTTACTATAATAATAATAATTTACTATGTGTGTAATCCTGCTCAGTACCAGTATGCCAGGTATGGTTACTATAATAATAATAATTTACTATGTGTGTGATCCTGCTCAGTACCAATATGAGTTAGCAACATTACACACATAATTATGTTCTGTCAAATGGTAGCCCATTTCCCAATCCTTCATATGTGTGTTCACTGACATAAGTCACCTTACCTGTAAGTTAACAACTATTAGAAAACCCCCTGTCTGTTAGAGTACTGGCTTCCAAATGGTCTGTGAATTTCATGCCTGATCAAATTCATAGGATTAGTTGATGAGTTGCCAAACTTGAAACTGTTCTTATTGAAGTGTATAATAGGCTTACATGAACTCCACTAGAGAAGTCGGACATAGTTATATCCCTGGGCTTAGCCTCCAGGAGGACCCAAAGTGCTGAATATTACACTAATGCTTTAGGCCCTTTCACCTGGGGCTGCATCATTACACTCAATCAGACAATTCTCCAGTCTGTTTGCCCCAGTCTTCTGGATGGAGAGACAGCTAGCTTAGCGGTGCCCTGTGTTTACTCACCTAGCAGTCAGTCTTCTGGATGGAGAGACAGCTAGCTTAGCGGTGCTCTGTGTCTATTCACCTAGCAGTCAGTCTTCTGGATGGAGAGACAGCTAGCCTGTGGGTGCCCTGTGTTTATTCACCTAACAGTCAGTCTTCTGGATGGAGAGACAGCTAGCTTAGCGGTGCTCTGAGTTTATTCACCTAGCAGTCAGTCTTCAGGATGGAGAGACAGCTAGCCTATGGGTGCCCTGTGTTTACTCACCTAACAGGGCTTGAGCACACTCATATAGGGACATTATTCTTTTGTAAAAGCTCCCTGGGGGTATGTTGGGCTGCAGTGTACTGCTAGATGAATCAACACTATGCATTTCTAATGGACAGGACACAAGGAGTTGTTATCTTGCCTCTCTTCTGCTACAGGACCCTATATATAGATATATAGGCCTACTGTTACATAGAAACATTGTTGTAACTCATCTTCACTACTAGATATGGCTGTATGGATGGAGGGACCAGGAGGAAGAACGCCACCCGGGAGACAACCAGCACACTGAAGGCCTGGCTACAGGAGCACAGGAAGAACCCCTACCCCACCAAGGGAGAGAAGATCATGTTGGCCATCATTACTAAAATGACCCTGACGCAGGTGTCCACCTGGTTTGCAAACGCCAGGAGGAGGCTGAAGAAGGAGAACAAGATGACGTGGCCTCCGAGGAACAAGTGTTCTGATGAGAAGAGATATGATGAGGATGATGAGGCGTCTCAGGAGGAGAACATCAACAGTGAGAACAACGATGATGGTCAGTCCTGGTTCTTTATACAACAAATTAACAGTGTTCTAGTCCTGGTTCTTCATGTAACAAATTAACAGTGTTCTAGTGATGATTCTTTATGTAACAAATTAACAGTGTTCTAGTCCTGGTTCTTTATGTAAAACACTAACAGGTGAATAGTCCTGGTTCTTCATTTTATTTTTAACTAGGCAAGTCAGTTAAGAACAAATTCTTATTTATAATGATGGCCTAGGAACAGTGGGTTAACTGCCTTGTTCAGGGGCGGAATGACAGATGTTTACCTTGTCAGCTCGGGGATTCGATCCAGCAACCTTTCGGTTACTTGTCCACTAGGCTACCTGCTGCCCTTTATGCAACACATTAACAGTGGAATAGACCTTTACCAGAGGAAGTATGACCCTAAATGTATCATGGAAATGGCTTAATGGCCTAATGGAAATGAAAACACTTTGGGCTGCTTTAGGATGTTTTTTAGATACATTAAAAAGTGAACTGAAAAGCTTGTATGCACAAGATGCACATACATCTAGTTACCACAATGTTACCATGTTATGACCCATTTATTCTGCTGTAATGCAAAGTGCTATGAAACTGCATGGACATCTACCTCATCTTCTTTGAATAGGCATATCTGCCAGGCCTAAGCTCGTTTCAATGATGTGATGCTGAATGCTTCAATGACATTTGACAGTGATACTTTGTATTACAGTTTGATTCCCCTCTTATCGCTGATGTCTCATATCCGTTAATTTCCAGAGAAAGATAAGGATCTCGTGCTGAGTGACCTGGATGACTTCGACATGATCGAATCAGAGAGCTCGGAGTGCGAGCTCAAACACCAGTACCTCATGAACACTCACATGACGACAACTGACTGTTCGAACGACCATCTGAAGGACACATCTTTAAAGATCAGCATACCCGTGTCCCTGGGCGGGGAGCAGCAGCACAGTAAAACCTCACCTGAGGGCTGCGACAGCCGGCAGGGGAAAGCTTGCTACCAACAACAGATACTGGACGGCAAACCACGGATTTGGTCGTTGGCCCAGACGGCCACGTCTCTGAACCAGGCGGAGTACCCGTCCTGTATGTTGAGGTGTCAGCCTCAGCCGGGCCTGCCCGCCTCTCCGGCCGCCTCCTCCCCTATCACGGTTCTAGACAGACGGCAGGACTCTCCCGTTACAACTCTCAGAAACTGGGTGGATGGGGTTTTCCATGACCCGTTGTTCAGACACAGTACTTTGAACCAGGCCCTGACCAACACCACGGTCTCGTGGACCACGACCACCAAGGGTTCGATACTAGAGACCGGTGCTCTGGAAAGTTCTGTTGGGAGCGTCAAAGGACTTCCGTCTCTACAGCACCAAGACTCCACTAAGGACAATATGAATTTCCCTAAAACTGTTAACAAACACTTCTGCTCTTAACACACCAAACCTGCTTTAGTTTATTATTCCGTGGGGGTTACTTTTTTGTTGTTGCAAGGATATATTTATGTAATCATATTGACATTTCACTGGTGAAACTTCCAAACAGGATTCGTTTGAGCGTATTGCTATTTCGTTAAAAAGCACGTAGGCCCGCCTACAAATCTACTGTATCTAAATGTATAACTGACAGTTAACATTAGAAATATGTTTTTTTACACTATTCTTTTTCTTATAGCATGCAGATGTTAATCATTTATATTAAACATTCTTTAAAAAACAGCCGTCATTAATCGATGGTTTGTGAGTATCACTGATGAAAGAAAAAAGTCACAAATAACCAGTTCTCCTAAAATTGAAGGAGTGTGTTTCAAGTTTGTTCACAAATAAAACGTCGGTTTCTGATGAGATCGTGTTCAGATTGCGTCAATGATGGTCGCTGTCCAATGTGATGAAATTATAGCCTATAACGTTTAAGAATTTGCGATAACAAAATTATCTTTGCGTCTTCATCGCCTTGTCTTTAGCTTATCCTATATTTTTATTTGCTTTTGTCGCCGTTAAGAGATCGTCCGAAGTAGAGAAATACAATGTTTACCATTTCGTTCTGGCAAGTGTTGCTTTATAGGTCTATTCACAAGGACCTATTTCTTCAAACACGCATAATTCAAGCCAATAATGACTGACAGTACAGAAAACGTTATGTTTTTTAAAGCTGTTAAATCTATAATCATAAATGTAGTTTTTGAGTCAGTCAACGTCTCCTCTCTCACAGTGACAGGGGGATGAGAGAGAGAGAGAGAGAGAGAGAGAGAGAGAGAAAGAGCCTTCAACAATAATACCAGCTGGCGGGAGATGTGGCTTATTACTCCGCCATAAATAGCCTATAATTGGGATATATTCCTTCATAGCTCTGTCAGACTATCGATCTCCACTCCTCCTGATAATACGATGGAGACATCTAAACCTGATCTTTGATCTCTGATCCAGCTGGAAGAGGGCTCACTTATTCCATGTGGCCGCTAATATTGGCAACAGCCGAGATCATCTGGAGTCAAGTTTTCATCCAGACACTAACCCCTCAATTCTGAGTGCTCTCCAGCCGCCTGCTGAAGGGCTTTACCAGAAGACACGTCTTGGAGTGAAAAGGGCAACGGAACCTGAATTAGTTGTTCCAGATAAAAGGGCAAAAATAAAGAGTGGAGGGTACTTGACAGTAATGGCCTGTGTGAGCTCCTAGGGGACAGCGGGCCTGAGAGGGAAAGAGAGCTCCTCAGAGAGAAAGCTGCTCTGAGAGAGATGAGGCGTTTTAATGTGAAGCCAAACGATTGAGATCTTCCCTGGAACAAGTAGAACAGAGCTGCCGGCTGGACAAAGTATTTATCCTGTCTGGATGTTTTTATTTGTTCTGCCGGACCAGTTTTACCTTCAGCACCATATTGATATTGTAGCAGGATAGAGAAGTTGACGTTATTTTTTGTCATTTTATTTTACCTTTATTTTACTAGGCAAGTCAGTTAAGAACAAATTCTTATTTTCAATGACGGACTAGGAACTGTGGGTTAACCGCCTGTTCAGGGGCAGAACGACAGATTTGTACCTTGTCAGCTCCGGGGTTTGAACTTGCAACCTTCCGGTTATACCGAAACATAACAGGCATTTACAATTCAATAGCAACTGAAATACAAGAGACAGCAATATGACTTGGTGGGAACATTTAACAAGCATGTTATTGTTTTTATTTTAGGGACTAAAACAGGTATGTCTTCCTTTCAATGAGCACACGGGAAGCAAGATGCTTTCGAGATTTGTGTCAAATATAAACATACAAAAATAGACTACATATTTTACAAATGGTCACCGATAAACTGAAAGATCAATTCATATTTGTAAGAGAATAACATTGAGGACAATTCTACTGAACTTTTTCACCAAAGGGGCGATTACCCTTTTCTATTTCAGCAGAAAAAGAGAGCGAGAGAGAGAAGTGTTTTTTAACAGGCAGACCAAATCATTCATCCGTAGCGAATTCAAACACACAGAGGAGCGGAGGGTAAATTAGCAGCGCTGCCTTCTACATAGAGACCAAATAAAAGTGTAATCAGCGACGCGTTGCTTTTCATTAAGCGGGTTTGACAGGAGCATATTCCGCTTCGACAGGGGAGCAGGACCCAGGAAATAAACTACTGTCAGACTCAGAGTCATAAGATAATTCCTTCAGCTCCATTAACAACTCTTAGCCGCAGGAAACGGGCTCCCAGAAAACATCTCCAAATCTAAAAGCGCTATCGACCTGCAGCCCTCTGCTGATGGTTCCGAGAGGGGTTTTTCAACTTAAGGGACGTCGCCGTCCAGCAGAGGTAATAGACTTTGACACAACACATTAACTGGGAAATAAGACGGAGGAGAAGAGCAGCCCCAGTTAAACGACACTTAAACGTTACCTATTAGAGGTTTAAAACTTAAATAAGATGTAAGCCCAAGGTGCCTCCAGACACACATTATAATAAAATAGCTCATCATCGAATGTAGAAATGATTAGGGACGAATAAGAGCAGACATATACCATAGGTATATCTAACGTCTGAGGTACACAAGTAAGCAAACGGTCCTTTTTGAAATATTATATTGTGGATGTTTGAAATAATCTATTTCTTATCTGTCGTGTAACTGCAGTTGAGACCACAATGTCAAGGATAATTTGTAGACAACATAAATTACTGACCAGGAGATTTATTCACTTAATTTGAGGATCAACTGACGCTGTGGTGTCTAACTGAAACAAATCGGACTGTTTCTTATAGCTGTATAATATGCTGTATGTGTATGAAGAGTAAAGATAAAAACAGCTCGGACGATGTTTTAATGATGAAAATGTTTCAAAAATATTCTCAGGATTCAGGACATTTTGTCCAGAAGTGTTTGGGCCAACACACTGTCTCCCCAGAGAACACAGATCACATTAATACGACAGTCATAAATATATTTACACATCATTACATTCGGAATAATGACTGGGTTTCTGTATAGTACTTTGTGACATCGGCTGTTGTAAAAATGGCTTTATAAATACATTTCATTGATTGATTGATTGATTGATTGCTACTTTAATTGACATTTGAATCTATTAATTCGATATTCAGGTATTAAATGTATAAAAAGGGGTTTGAGAAAAAATGTAATGAAGAGGAAGGAAGACTGCGAGACCTTTTTGTTCAATCTATTTTCAACTGCTCCAACAAACACACAGAAATCACAATAAACACATTCCAAAGGCCCAAAGGTATAGAATCACAGCCCCCAAATACTTCGTCCACTTCCACTGTCCTCCATGAGTTGGTCAATCATTTCCTTATTTAGAGATGTGAAGATGGCTACAGAGTGAACTGGAAAGTGATATGAGCCAGTTACAGGGTTAGATATCAACTGGTTACAGGGTTAGATATGAGATGGTTACAGGGTTAGATATCAACTGGTTATAGGGTTAGAAATGAGATTGTTACAGGATTAGATATCAACTGGTTATAGGGTTAGATATTAACTGGTTATAGGGTTAGATATGAGATGGTTATAGGGTTAGATATGAGATGGTTATAGGGTTAGATATCAACTGGTTATAGTGTTAGATATCAGATGGTTACAGGGTTAGATATCAGCTGGTTACAGGGTTAGATATCAACTGGTTATAGCGTTAGATATGAGATGGTTATAGGGTTAGATATCAGATGGTAATAGGGTTAGATATGAGATGGTTATAGAGTTAGATATCAACTGGTTATAGGGTTAGATATCAACTGGTTATAGGGTTAGATGTGAGATGGTTATAGGGTTAGATATCAACTGGTTATAGGATTAGATATCAACTGGTTATAGGGTTAGATATCAACTGGTTATAGGGTTAGATATCAACTGGTTATAGGGTTAGATATCAACTGGTTATAGGGTTAGATATCAACTGGTTATAGGGTTAGATATCAACTGGTTATAGGGTTAGATATCAACTGGTTATAGGGTTAGATATGAGATGGTTCCAGGGTTAGATGTGAGATGGTTACAGGGTTAGATATCAGCTGGTTATAGGGTTAGATATCAACTGGTTATAGGGTTAGATATGAGATGGTTATAGGGTTAGATATCAACTGGTTATAGGGTTAGATATCAACTGGTTATAGGGTTAGATATCAGCTGGTTATAGGGTTAGATATCAACTGGTTATAGGGTTAGATATGAGATGGTTACAGGGTTAGATATCAGCTGGTTACAGGGTTAGATATCAACTGGTTATAGCGTTAGATATGAGATGGTTACAGGGTTAGATATGAGATCGTTACAGGGTTAGATATCAACTGGTTATAGGGTTAGATATGAGATGGTTACAGGGTTAGATATGAGATGGTTACAGGGTTAGATATCAACTGGTTATAGGGTTAGATATGAGATGGTTATAGGGTTAGATATCAACTGGTTATAGGGTTAGATATCAACTGGTTATAGGGTTAGATATCAGCTGGTTATAGGGTTAGATATCAACTGGTTATAGGGTTAGATATGAGATGGTTACAGGGTTAGATATCAGCTGGTTACGGGGTTAGATATCAACTGGTTATAGCGTTAGATATGAGATGGTTACAGGGTTAGATATGAGATGGTTACAGGGTTAGATATCAACTGGTTATAGGGTTAGATATGAGATGGTTACAGGGTTAGATATGAGATGGTTACAGGGTTAGATATCAACTGGTTATATGGTTAGATATCAACTGGTTATAGGGTTAGATATGAGATGGTTACAGGGTTAGATATCAGCTGGTTATAGGGTTAGATATCAACTGGTTATAGGGTTAGATATCAACTGGTTATAGGGTTAGATATGAGATGGTTACAGGGTTAGATATCAGCTGGTTATAGGGTTAGATATGAGATGGTTACAGGGTTAGATATCAGCTGGTTATAGGGTTAGATATCAACTGGTTATAGGGTTAGATATCAACTGGTTATAGGGTTAGATATGAGATGGTTACAGGGTTAGATATCAGCTGGTTATAGGGTTAGATATCAACTGGTTATAGGGTTAGATATGAGATGGTTACAGGGTTAGATGTGAGATGGTTACTTGGTTAGATATCAACTGGTTATAGGGTTAGATATGAGATGGTTATAGGGTTAGTGTTACGGTTTTCTAGGTGTGAAGGATAGTCGGAACAAAATGCAGCGTGTAGATTGCGATCCATGTTTAATGAACAGCGTGAAACACGAATAAACACAAAACACTACAAAACAAAGAACGTAACGAAAACCGAAACAGCCTATACTTGTGTAAATAAATAAAGAGATAGGAACAACGACACTAAGGACAATCACCCACGACAAACTCAAAGAATATGGCTGCCTAAATATGGTTCCCAATCACAGACAACGATAAACACCTGCCTCTGATTGAGAACTACTCCAGACAGCCATAGACTTTGCTAGATAACCCCACTAGCTACAATCCTAATACATACACACCAAAACCCCAAGACAAAACACACCACAATACAAAAACCCCATGCCACACCCTGGCCTGACCCAATACATGAAGATAAACACAAAATACTTAGACCAGGGCGTGACAGAACCCCCCCCCCCCTAAGGTGCGGACTCCTGAACGCACCTCAAAACAATAGGGAGGGTCCGGGTGGGCGTCTGTCCATGGTGGCGGCTCCGGCGCGGGACGTGGACCCCACTCAGTCAATGTCTTAGTCCCCTTTCCTCGCGTCCCTGGATAGTCCACCCTCGCCGCCGACCATGGCCTAGTAGTCTTCACCCTGAACCCCACTGGACTGAGGAGCAGATCGGGACTGAAGGAGCAGATCGGGACTGAAGGACAGCTCGGGACTGAGGCAGCTCGGGACTGAGGGGAAGCTCGGGAGTGAGAGAAAGCTCGGGAGTGAGAGAAAGCTCGGGAGTGAGAGAAAGCTTGGGAGTGAGAGAAAGCTCGGGAGTGAGAGAAAGCTCGGGAGTGAGAGAAAGCTCAGGAGTGAGAGGAAGCTCAGGCAGGTAGGTAGATCTACCAGATCCTGGCTGGCTGGTGGTTTCAGCAGATCCTGGCTGACTGGCAGATCCTGGCTGACTGGCGGATCCTGGCTGACCGGCGGATCCTGGCCGACTGGCGGATCCTGGCCGACTGGCGGATCCTGTCCGACTGGCGGATCCTGGCCGACTGGCAGATCCTGGCCGACTGGCAGATCCTGGCCGACTGGCAGTTCTGGCAGATCCCGGCTGACTGGCGGATCTGGAAGAGTCTGGCCGACTGGCAGATCTGGAAGAGTCTGGCTGACTGGCAGATCTGGAAGAGTCTGGCTGACTGACGGATCTGTAAGAGTCTGGCTGACTGGCGGATCTGGAAGAGTCTGGCTGACTGGCGGATCTGGAAGAGTCTGGCTGACTGGCGGATCTGGAAGAGTCTGGCTGACTGGCGGATCCTGGCAGACTGAAAGATCTGGCTGCTCCATGCTGACTGGCGGCTCTGGCTGCTCCACGCTGACTGGCGGCTCTGGCTGCTCCATGTAGGCTGACAGCTCTGGCGGCTTCTTACAGACTGGCAGCTCTGGCGGCTCCGTGCAGACTGGCAGCTCCTTGCAGACTGGCAGCTCCTTACAGACTGACAGCTCCTTGCAGACTGACAGCTCCATGCAGACTGGCAGCTCCTTGCAGACTGACAGCTCCGTGCAGACTGGCAGCTCATTGCAGACTGGCAGCTCCTTGCAGACTGGCTGCTCGGGCTGCTTCATGCAGACTGACAGCTCTGGCTGCTCCATGCAGACTGACAGCTCTGGCTGCTCCATGCAGACTGACATCTCTGGCTGCTCCATGCAGACTGACAGCTCTGGCTGCTCCATGCAGGCTGGCAGCTCTGGCTGCTCCATGCAGGCTGGCAGCTCTGGCTGCGCTGAACAGGCGGGAGACTCCGGCAGCGCAGGAGAGGAGAGAGGCTCTGGCTGCGCTGAACAGACGGGAGACTCCGGCAGCGCAGGAGAGGAGAAAGGCTCCGGCTGCGCTGAACAGACGGGAGACTCCGGCAGCGCAGGAGAGGAGAAAGGCTCCGGCAGCGCTGGAGAGGCGAGGCACACTGTAGGCCTGATGCGTGGTGCTGGTACTGGTGGTACTGAACCGAGAACACGCACAGGAAGCCTGGTGCGGGGAGCTTCTACCGGAAGGCTGGAGTGTGGAGGTGGCACAGGATGGGCTAGACCGTGAAGGCGTACTGGAGATCTTGAGAGCAGTGCTGGCACAGGACGTGCAAGGCTAGGGATGTGCACAGGAGGCCTGGTGCGTGAGGCTGGCACCAACTTCACCAGCCGACTAACAGGCACCTCAGGACGAGTATGGAGCGCTAACCCAGGTGCCATCAAATCCCCGACACGTTCCGTCGGGCGAATTCCATGCAAAAAGCACCAACACTTAGATATGGCTTAGATATGAGATGGTTACAGGGTTTGATATGAGATGGTTACAGGGTTAGATATCAGCTAGTTATAGGGATAGCTATGAGATGGTTACAGGGTTAGATATCAGATGGTTATAGGGTTAGATATCAGCTGGTTATAGGGTTAGATATGAGATGGATATAGGGTTAGATATCAACTGGTTATAGGGTTAGATATGAGATGGTTATAGGGTTAGATATGAGATGGTTACAGGGTTAGATATGAGATGGTTACAGGGTTAGATATCAACTGGTTACAGGGTTAGATATCAACTGGTTATAGGGTTAGATATGAGATGGTTACAGGGTTAGATATCAACTGGTTACAAGGTTAGATATCAACAGGTTATAGGGTTAGATATCAACTGGTTATAGGGTTAGATATCAGCTGGTTACAGGGTTAGATATCAACTGTTTATAGGGTTAGATATGAGATGGTTACAGGGTTAGATATGAGATGGTTATAGGGTTAGATATCAACTGGTTATAGGGTTATATATGAGATGGTTACAGGGTTAGATATCAGCTGGTTATACGGGTAGATATCAGCTGGTTATAGGGTTAGATATCAGCTGGTTATAGGGTTAGATATCAACTGGTTATAGGGTTAGATATGAGATGGTTAAAGGGTTAGATGTCAACTGGTTATAGGGTTAGATATGAGATGGTTACAGGGTTAGATATGAGATGGTTATAGGGTTAGATATGAGATGGTTACAGGGTTAGATATGAGATGGTTACAGGGTTAGATTTCAACTGGTTATAAGGTTAGATATCAACTGGTTATAGGGTTAGATATCAACTGGTTATAGGGTTAGATATGAGATGATTACAGGGTTAGATATGAGATGGTTATAGGGTTAGATATCAACTGGTTATAGGGTTAGATATCAGATGGTTACAGGGTTAGATATCAGCTGGTTACAGGGTTAGATATCAACTGGTTATAGCGTTAGATATGAGATGGTTACAGGGTTAGATATGAGATGGTTACAGGGTTAGATATGAGATTGTTACAGGATTAGATATCAACTGGTTATAGGGTTAGATATCAACTGGTTATAGGGTTAGATATGAGATGGTTATAGGGTTAGATATCAGCTGGTTATAGGGTTAGATATGAGATGGTTATAGGGTTAGATATCAGATGGTAATAGGGTTAGATATGAGATGGTTATAGAGTTAGATATCAACTGGTTATAGGGTTAGATATCAACTGGTTATAGGGTTAGATGTGAGATGGTTATAGGGTTAGATATCAACTGGTTATAGGATTAGATATCAACTGGTTATAGGGTTAGATATCAACTGGTTATAGGGTTAGATATCAACTGGTTATAGGGTTAGATATCAACTGGTTATAGGGTTAGATATCAACTGGTTATAGGGTTAGATATCAACTGGTTATAGGGTTAGATATCAACTGGTTATAGGGTTAGATATGAGATGGTTCCAGGGTTAGATGTGAGATGGTTACAGGGTTAGATATCAGCTGGTTATAGGGTTAGATATCAACTGGTTATAGGGTTAGATATGAGATGGTTATAGGGTTAGATATCAACTGGTTATAGGGTTAGATATCAACTGGTTATAGGGTTAGATATCAGCTGGTTATAGGGTTAGATATCAACTGGTTATAGGGTTAGATATGAGATGGTTACAGGGTTAGATATCAGCTGGTTACAGGGTTAGATATCAACTGGTTATAGCGTTAGATATGAGATGGTTACAGGGTTAGATATGAGATCGTTACAGGGTTAGATATCAACTGGTTATAGGGTTAGATATGAGATGGTTACAGGGTTAGATATGAGATGGTTACAGGGTTAGATATCAACTGGTTATAGGGTTAGATATGAGATGGTTATAGGGTTAGATATCAACTGGTTATAGGGTTAGATATCAACTGGTTATAGGGTTAGATATCAGCTGGTTATAGGGTTAGATATCAACTGGTTATAGGGTTAGATATGAGATGGTTACAGGGTTAGATATCAGCTGGTTACGGGGTTAGATATCAACTGGTTATAGCGTTAGATATGAGATGGTTACAGGGTTAGATATGAGATGGTTACAGGGTTAGATATCAACTGGTTATAGGGTTAGATATGAGATGGTTACAGGGTTAGATATGAGATGGTTACAGGGTTAGATATCAACTGGTTATATGGTTAGATATCAACTGGTTATAGGGTTAGATATGAGATGGTTACAGGGTTAGATATCAGCTGGTTATAGGGTTAGATATCAACTGGTTATAGGGTTAGATATCAACTGGTTATAGGGTTAGATATGAGATGGTTACAGGGTTAGATATCAGCTGGTTATAGGGTTAGATATGAGATGGTTACAGGGTTAGATATCAGCTGGTTATAGGGTTAGATATCAACTGGTTATAGGGTTAGATATCAACTGGTTATAGGGTTAGATATGAGATGGTTACAGGGTTAGATATCAGCTGGTTATAGGGTTAGATATCAACTGGTTATAGGGTTAGATATGAGATGGTTACAGGGTTAGATGTGAGATGGTTACTTGGTTAGATATCAACTGGTTATAGGGTTAGATATGAGATGGTTATAGGGTTAGTGTTACGGTTTTCTAGGTGTGAAGGATAGTCGGAACAAAATGCAGCGTGTAGATTGCGATCCATGTTTAATGAACAGCGTGAAACACGAATAAACACAAAACACTACAAAACAAAGAACGTAACGAAAACCGAAACAGCCTATACTTGTGTAAATAAATAAAGAGATAGGAACAACGACACTAAGGACAATCACCCACGACAAACTCAAAGAATATGGCTGCCTAAATATGGTTCCCAATCACAGACAACGATAAACACCTGCCTCTGATTGAGAACTACTCCAGACAGCCATAGACTTTGCTAGATAACCCCACTAGCTACAATCCTAATACATACACACCAAAACCCCAAGACAAAACACACCACAATACAAAAACCCCATGCCACACCCTGGCCTGACCCAATACATGAAGATAAACACAAAATACTTAGACCAGGGCGTGACAGAACCCCCCCCCCCCTAAGGTGCGGACTCCTGAACGCACCTCAAAACAATAGGGAGGGTCCGGGTGGGCGTCTGTCCATGGTGGCGGCTCCGGCGCGGGACGTGGACCCCACTCAGTCAATGTCTTAGTCCCCTTTCCTCGCGTCCCTGGATAGTCCACCCTCGCCGCCGACCATGGCCTAGTAGTCTTCACCCTGAACCCCACTGGACTGAGGAGCAGATCGGGACTGAAGGAGCAGATCGGGACTGAAGGACAGCTCGGGACTGAGGCAGCTCGGGACTGAGGGGAAGCTCGGGAGTGAGAGAAAGCTCGGGAGTGAGAGAAAGCTCGGGAGTGAGAGAAAGCTTGGGAGTGAGAGAAAGCTCGGGAGTGAGAGAAAGCTCGGGAGTGAGAGAAAGCTCAGGAGTGAGAGGAAGCTCAGGCAGGTAGGTAGATCTACCAGATCCTGGCTGGCTGGTGGTTTCAGCAGATCCTGGCTGACTGGCAGATCCTGGCTGACTGGCGGATCCTGGCTGACCGGCGGATCCTGGCCGACTGGCGGATCCTGGCCGACTGGCGGATCCTGTCCGACTGGCGGATCCTGGCCGACTGGCAGATCCTGGCCGACTGGCAGATCCTGGCCGACTGGCAGTTCTGGCAGATCCCGGCTGACTGGCGGATCTGGAAGAGTCTGGCCGACTGGCAGATCTGGAAGAGTCTGGCTGACTGGCAGATCTGGAAGAGTCTGGCTGACTGACGGATCTGTAAGAGTCTGGCTGACTGGCGGATCTGGAAGAGTCTGGCTGACTGGCGGATCTGGAAGAGTCTGGCTGACTGGCGGATCTGGAAGAGTCTGGCTGACTGGCGGATCCTGGCAGACTGAAAGATCTGGCTGCTCCATGCTGACTGGCGGCTCTGGCTGCTCCACGCTGACTGGCGGCTCTGGCTGCTCCATGTAGGCTGACAGCTCTGGCGGCTTCTTACAGACTGGCAGCTCTGGCGGCTCCGTGCAGACTGGCAGCTCCTTGCAGACTGGCAGCTCCTTACAGACTGACAGCTCCTTGCAGACTGACAGCTCCATGCAGACTGGCAGCTCCTTGCAGACTGACAGCTCCGTGCAGACTGGCAGCTCATTGCAGACTGGCAGCTCCTTGCAGACTGGCTGCTCGGGCTGCTTCATGCAGACTGACAGCTCTGGCTGCTCCATGCAGACTGACAGCTCTGGCTGCTCCATGCAGACTGACATCTCTGGCTGCTCCATGCAGACTGACAGCTCTGGCTGCTCCATGCAGGCTGGCAGCTCTGGCTGCTCCATGCAGGCTGGCAGCTCTGGCTGCGCTGAACAGGCGGGAGACTCCGGCAGCGCAGGAGAGGAGAGAGGCTCTGGCTGCGCTGAACAGACGGGAGACTCCGGCAGCGCAGGAGAGGAGAAAGGCTCCGGCTGCGCTGAACAGACGGGAGACTCCGGCAGCGCAGGAGAGGAGAAAGGCTCCGGCAGCGCTGGAGAGGCGAGGCACACTGTAGGCCTGATGCGTGGTGCTGGTACTGGTGGTACTGAACCGAGAACACGCACAGGAAGCCTGGTGCGGGGAGCTGCTACCGGAAGGCTGGAGTGTGGAGGTGGCACAGGATGGGCTAGACCGTGAAGGCGTACTGGAGATCTTGAGAGCAGTGCTGGCACAGGACGTGCAAGGCTAGGGATGTGCACAGGAGGCCTGGTGCGTGAGGCTGGCACCAACTTCACCAGCCGACTAACAGGCACCTCAGGACGAGTATGGAGCGCTAACCCAGGTGCCATCAAATCCCCGACACGTTCCGTCGGGCGAATTCCATGCAAAAAGCACCAACACTTAGATATGGCTTAGATATGAGATGGTTACAGGGTTTGATATGAGATGGTTACAGGGTTAGATATCAGCTAGTTATAGGGATAGCTATGAGATGGTTACAGGGTTAGATATCAGATGGTTATAGGGTTAGATATCAGCTGGTTATAGGGTTAGATATGAGATGGATATAGGGTTAGATATCAACTGGGTATAGGGTTAGATATGAGATGGTTATAGGGTTAGATATCAACTGGTTATAGGGTTAGATATGAGATGGTTATAGGGTTAGATATGAGATGGTTACAGGGTTAGATATGAGATGGTTACAGGGTTAGATATCAACTGGTTACAGGGTTAGATATCAACTGGTTATAGGGTTAGATATGAGATGGTTACAGGGTTAGATATCAACTGGTTACAAGGTTAGATATCAACAGGTTATAGGGTTAGATATCAACTGGTTATAGGGTTAGATATCAGCTGGTTACAGGGTTAGATATCAACTGTTTATAGGGTTAGATATGAGATGGTTACAGGGTTAGATATGAGATGGTTATAGGGTTAGATATCAACTGGTTATAGGGTTATATATGAGATGGTTACAGGGTTAGATATCAGCTGGTTATACGGGTAGATATCAGCTGGTTATAGGGTTAGATATCAGCTGGTTATAGGGTTAGATATCAACTGGTTATAGGGTTAGATATGAGATGGTTAAAGGGTTAGATGTCAACTGGTTATAGGGTTAGATATGAGATGGTTACAGGGTTAGATATGAGATGGTTATAGGGTTAGATATGAGATGGTTACAGGGTTAGATATGAGATGGTTACAGGGTTAGATTTCAACTGGTTATAAGGTTAGATATCAACTGGTTATAGGGTTAGATATCAACTGGTTATAGGGTTAGATATGAGATGATTACAGGGTTAGATATCAACTGGTTATAGGGTTAGATATCAACTGGTTATAGGGTTAGATGTGAGATGGTTATAGGGTTAGATATCAACTGGTTATAGGGTTAGATATGAGATGGTTATAGGGTTAGATATGAGATGGTTACAGGGTTAGATATGAGATGGTTACAGGGTTAGATATCAACTGGTTATAGGGTTAGATATCAACTGGTTATAGGGTTAGATGTGAGATGGTTACAGGGTTAGATATGAGATGGTTACAGGTTTAGATATCAACTGGTTATAGGGTTAGATATGAGATGGTTACAGGGTTAGATATGAGATGGTTAAAGGGTTAGATATGAGATGGTTACAGGGTTAGATATCAGCTGGTTACAGGTTTAGATATGAGATGGTTATAGGGTTAGATATCAGCTGGTTACAGGGTTAGATGTGAGATGGTTATAGGGTTAGATATCAGCTGGTTACAGGGTTAGATATGAGATGGTTATAGGGTTAGATATCAGCTGGTTACAGGGTTAGATGTGAGATGGTTATAGGGTTAGATATCAGCTGGTTACAGGGTTAGATATGAGATGGTTATAGGGTTAGATATCAGCTGGTTATAGGGTTAGATATCAACTGGTTATAGGGTTAGATATGAGATGGTTACAGGGTTAGATATCAACTGGTTACAGGGTTTGATATCACCTGGTTACAGGGTTAGATATCAACTGGTTATAGGCTTAGATATAAGATAGTTATAGGGTTAGATATCAGCTGGTTACAGGGTTAGATATCAACTGGTTACAGGGTTAGATATCAACTGGTTATAGGCTTAGATATGAGATGGTTACAGGGTTTGATATGAGATGGTTACAGGGTTAGATATCAGATGGTTATAGGGTTAGATATCAGCTGGTTATAGGGTTAGATATGAGATGGTTATAGGGTTAGATATCAACTGGTTATAGGGTTAGATATGAGGTGGTTATAGTGTTAGATATCAACTGATTATAGGGTTAGATATGAGATGGTTATAGGGTTAGATATGAGATGGTTACAGGGTTGGATATGAGATGGTTACAGGGTTAGATATCATCTGGTTACAGGGTTAGATATCAACTGGTTATAGGGTTAGATATCAACTGGTTATAGGGTTAGATATCAGCTGGTTACAGGGTTAGATATCAACTGGTTACAGGGTTTGATATCACCTGGTTACAGGGTTAGATATCAACTGGTTATAGGCTTAGATATAAGATGGTTATAGGGTTAGATATCAGCTGGTTACAGGGTTAGATATCAACTGGTTACAGGGTTAGATATCAACTGGTTATAGGCTTAGATATGAGATGGATGGTTATAGGGTTAGATATGAGATGGTTACAGGGTTAGAAATGAGATGGTTACAGGGTTAGATATCAACTGTCTATAGGGTTAGATATGAGATGGTTACAGGGTTAGATATGAGATGGTTATAGGGTTAGATATGAGATGGTTACAGGGTTAGATATCAGCTGGTTACATTGTTAGATATGAGATGGTTACAGGGCTAGATATGAGATGGTTACAGGGTTAGATATGAGATGGTTACAGGGTTAGATATGAGATGGTTCCAGGGTTAGATATCAACTGGTTATAGGGTTAGATATCAGCTGGTTACAGGGTTAGATGTGAGATGGTTATAGGGTTAGATATGAGATGGTTACAGGGTTAGATATCAACTGGTTATAGGGTTAGATATGAGATGGTTATAGGGTTAGATATCAACTGGTTACAGGGTTAGATATCAACTGGTTATAGGCTTAGATATGAGATGGTTACAGGGTTAGAAATCAACTGGTTATAGGGTTAGATATGAGATGGTTACAGGGTTAGATATCAACTGGTTATAGGGTTAGATATCAGCTGGTTATAGGGTTAGATATGAAATGGTTACAGGGTTAGATATCAGCTGGTTATAGGGTTAGATATGAGATGGTTATAGGGTTAGATATCAACTGGTTATAGGGTTAGATATCAACTGGTTATAGGGTTAGATATCAGCTGGTTATAGGGTTAGATATCAACTGGTTATAGGGTTAGATATGAGATGGTTACAGGGTTAGATATCAGATGGTTACAGGGTTAGATATCAACTGGTTATAGCGTTAGATATGAGATGGTTACAGGGTTAGATATGAGATCGTTACAGGGTTAGATATCAACTGGTTATAGGGTTAGATATGAGATGGTTACAGGGTTAGATATGAGATGGTTACAGGGTTAGATATCAACTGGTTATAGGGTTAGATATGAGATGGTTATAGGGTTAGATATCAACTGGTTATAGGGTTAGATATCAACTGGTTATAGGGTTAGATATCAGCTGGTTATAGGGTTAGATATCAACTGGTTATAGGGTTAGATATGAGATGGTTACAGGGTTAGATATCAGCTGGTTACGGGGTTAGATATCAACTGGTTATAGCGTTAGATATGAGATGGTTATAGGGTTAGATATGAGATGGTTATAGGGTTAGATATGAGATGGTTACAGGGTTAGATATCAACTGGTTACAGGGTTAGATATCAACTGGTTATAGGGTTAGATATCAACTGGTTATAGGGTTAGATATCAGCTGGTTACAGGGTTAGATATCAACTGTTAATAGGGTTAGATATGAGATGGTTACAGGGTTAGATATCAGATGGTTATAGGGTTAGATATCAGCTGGTTATAGGGTTAGATATGAGATGGTTATAGGGTTAGATATCAACTGGTTATAGGGTTAGATATGAGATGGTTATAGGGTTAGATATCAACTGGTTACAGGGTTAGAAATGAGATGGTTACAGGGTTAGATATCAACTGGTTATAGGGTTAGATATGAGATGGTTACAGGGTTAGATATGAGATGGTTATAGGGTTAGATATGAGATGGTTACAGGGTTAGATATCAGCTGGTTACAGGGTTAGATATGAGATGGTTACAGGGCTAGATATGAGATGGTTACAGGGTTAGATATGAGATGGTTACAGGGTTAGATATGAGATGGTTCCAGGGTTAGATATCAACTGGTTATAGGGTTAGATATCAGCTGGTTACAGGGTTAGATGTGAGATGGTTATAGGGTTAGATATGAGATGGTTACAGGGTTAGATATCAACTGGTTATAGGGTTAGATATGAGATGGTTATAGGGTTAGATATCAGCTGGTTATAGGGTTAGATATGAGATGGTTATAGGGTTAGATATGAGATGGTTACAGGGTTAGATATCAACTGGTTATAGGGTTAGATATGAGATGGTTACAGGGTTAGATATCAACTTGTTATAGCGTTAGATATCAGCTGGTTATAGGGTTAGATATGAAATGGTTACAGGGTTAGATATCAGCTGGTTATAGGGTTAGATATCAACTGGTTATAGGGTTAGATAACAACTGGTTATAGGGTTAGATATCAGCTGGTTATAGGGTTAGATATCAACTGGTTATAGGGTTAGATATGAGATGGTTACAGGGTTAGATATCAACTGGTTATAGGGTTAGATATGAGATGGTTACAGGGTTAGATATGAGATGGTTATAGGGTTAGATATGAGATGGTAATAGGGTTAGATATCAGATGGTTATAGGGTTATATATGAGATGGTTACAGGGTTAGATATCAGCTGGTTATACGGGTAGATATCAGCTGGTTATAGGGTTAGATATCAGCTGGTTATAGGGTTAGATATCAACTGGTTATAAGGTTAGATATCAACTGGTTATAGGGTTAGATGTGAGATGGTTACAGGGTTAGATATCAACTGGTTATAGGGTTAGATATCAGCTGGTTATAGGGTTAGATATGATATGGTTATAGGGTTAGATATGAGATGGTTACAGGGTTAGATATCAACTGGTTATAGGGTTAGATATCACCTGGTTACAGGGTTAGATATCAACTGGTTATAGGCTTAGATATAAGATGGTTATAGGCTTAGATATGAGATGGTTATAGGGTTAGATATCAACTGGTTATAGGGTTAGATATCAACTGGTTATAGGGTTAGATATGAGATGGTTCCAGGGTTAGATATAAGCTGGTTATAGGGTTAGATATCAGCTGGTTACAGGGTTAGATGTGAGATGGTTATAGGGTTAGATATGAGATGGTTACAGGGTTAGATATCAGCTGGTTACAGGGTGAGATATGAGATGGTTATAGGGTTAGATATCAACTGGTTATAGGGTTAGATATGAGATGGTTCCAGGGTTAGATATAAGCTGGTTATAGGGTTAGATATCAGCTGGTTACAGGGTTAGATGTGAGATGGTTATAGGGTTAGATATGAGATGGTTACAGGGTTAGATATCAGCTGGTTACAGGGTGAGATATGAGATGGTTATAGGGTTAGATATCAGCTGGTTATAGGGTTAGATATCAACTGGTTATAGGGTTAGATATGAGATGGTTACAGGGTTAGATGTGAGATGGTTACTTGGTTAGATATCAACTGGTTATAGGGTTAGATATGAGATGGTTATAGGGTTAGTGTTACGGTTTTCTAGGTGTGAAGGATAGTCGGAACAAAATGCAGCGTGTAGATTGCGATCCATGTTTAATGAACAGCGTGAAACACGAATAAACACAAAACACTACAAAACAAAGAACGTAACGAAAACCGAAACAGCCTATACTTGTGTAAATAAATAAAGAGATAGGAACAACGACACTAAGGACAATCACCCACGACAAACTCAAAGAATATGGCTGCCTAAATATGGTTCCCAATCACAGACAACGATAAACACCTGCCTCTGATTGAGAACTACTCCAGACAGCCATAGACTTTGCTAGATAACCCCACTAGCTACAATCCTAATACATACACACCAAAACCCCAAGACAAAACACACCACAATACAAAAACCCCATGCCACACCCTGGCCTGACCCAATACATGAAGATAAACACAAAATACTTAGACCAGGGCGTGACAGAACCCCCCCCCCCTAAGGTGCGGACTCCTGAACGCACCTCAAAACAATAGGGAGGGTCCGGGTGGGCGTCTGTCCATGGTGGCGGCTCCGGCGCGGGACGTGGACCCCACTCAGTCAATGTCTTAGTCCCCTTTCCTCGCGTCCCTGGATAGTCCACCCTCGCCGCCGACCATGGCCTAGTAGTCTTCACCCTGAACCCCACTGGACTGAGGAGCAGATCGGGACTGAAGGAGCAGATCGGGACTGAAGGACAGCTCGGGACTGAGGCAGCTCGGGACTGAGGGGAAGCTCGGGAGTGAGAGAAAGCTCGGGAGTGAGAGAAAGCTCGGGAGTGAGAGAAAGCTTGGGAGTGAGAGAAAGCTCGGGAGTGAGAGAAAGCTCGGGAGTGAGAGAAAGCTCAGGAGTGAGAGGAAGCTCAGGCAGGTAGGTAGATCTACCAGATCCTGGCTGGCTGGTGGTTTCAGCAGATCCTGGCTGACTGGCAGATCCTGGCTGACTGGCGGATCCTGGCTGACCGGCGGATCCTGGCCGACTGGCGGATCCTGGCCGACTGGCGGATCCTGTCCGACTGGCGGATCCTGGCCGACTGGCAGATCCTGGCCGACTGGCAGATCCTGGCCGACTGGCAGTTCTGGCAGATCCCGGCTGACTGGCGGATCTGGAAGAGTCTGGCCGACTGGCAGATCTGGAAGAGTCTGGCTGACTGGCAGATCTGGAAGAGTCTGGCTGACTGACGGATCTGGAAGAGTCTGGCTGACTGGCGGATCTGGAAGAGTCTGGCTGACTGGCGGATCTGGAAGAGTCTGGCTGACTGGCGGATCTGGAAGAGTCTGGCTGACTGGCGGATCCTGGCAGACTGAAAGATCTGGCTGCTCCATGCTGACTGGCGGCTCTGGCTGCTCCACGCTGACTGGCGGCTCTGGCTGCTCCATGTAGGCTGACAGCTCTGGCGGCTTCTTACAGACTGGCAGCTCTGGCGGCTCCGTGCAGACTGGCAGCTCCTTGCAGACTGGCAGCTCCTTACAGACTGACAGCTCCTTGCAGACTGACAGCTCCATGCAGACTGGCAGCTCCTTGCAGACTGACAGCTCCGTGCAGACTGGCAGCTCATTGCAGACTGGCAGCTCCTTGCAGACTGGCTGCTCGGGCTGCTTCATGCAGACTGACAGCTCTGGCTGCTCCATGCAGACTGACAGCTCTGGCTGCTCCATGCAGACTGACATCTCTGGCTGCTCCATGCAGACTGACAGCTCTGGCTGCTCCATGCAGGCTGGCAGCTCTGGCTGCTCCATGCAGGCTGGCAGCTCTGGCTGCGCTGAACAGGCGGGAGACTCCGGCAGCGCAGGAGAGGAGAGAGGCTCTGGCTGCGCTGAACAGACGGGAGACTCCGGCAGCGCAGGAGAGGAGAAAGGCTCCGGCTGCGCTGAACAGACGGGAGACTCCGGCAGCGCAGGAGAGGAGAAAGGCTCCGGCAGCGCTGGAGAGGCGAGGCACACTGTAGGCCTGATGCGTGGTGCTGGTACTGGTGGTACTGAACCGAGAACACGCACAGGAAGCCTGGTGCGGGGAGCTGCTACCGGAAGGCTGGAGTGTGGAGGTGGCACAGGATGGGCTAGACCGTGAAGGCGTACTGGAGATCTTGAGAGCAGTGCTGGCACAGGACGTGCAAGGCTAGGGATGTGCACAGGAGGCCTGGTGCGTGAGGCTGGCACCAACTTCACCAGCCGACTAACAGGCACCTCAGGACGAGTATGGAGCGCTAACCCAGGTGCCATCAAATCCCCGACACGTTCCGTCGGGCGAATTCCATGCAAAAAGCACCAACACTTAGATATGGCTTAGATATGAGATGGTTACAGGGTTTGATATGAGATGGTTACAGGGTTAGATATCAGCTAGTTATAGGGATAGCTATGAGATGGTTACAGGGTTAGATATCAGATGGTTATAGGGTTAGATATCAGCTGGTTATAGGGTTAGATATGAGATGGATATAGGGTTAGATATCAACTGGGTATAGGGTTAGATATGAGATGGTTATAGGGTTAGATATCAACTGGTTATAGGGTTAGATATGAGATGGTTATAGGGTTAGATATGAGATGGTTACAGGGTTAGATATGAGATGGTTACAGGGTTAGATATCAACTGGTTACAGGGTTAGATATCAACTGGTTATAGGGTTAGATATGAGATGGTTACAGGGTTAGATATCAACTGGTTACAAGGTTAGATATCAACTGTTTATAGGGTTAGATATGAGATGGTTACAGGGTTAGATATGAGATGGTTATAGGGTTAGATATCAACTGGTTATAGGGTTATATATGAGATGGTTACAGGGTTAGATATCAGCTGGTTATACGGGTAGATATCAGCTGGTTATAGGTTAGATATCAGCTGGTTATAGGGTTAGATATCAACTGGTTATAGGGTTAGATATGAGATGGTTAAAGGGTTAGATGTCAACTGGTTATAGGGTTAGATATGAGATGGTTACAGGGTTAGATATGAGATGGTTATAGGGTTAGATATGAGATGGTTACAGGGTTAGATATGAGATGGTTACAGGGTTAGATTTCAACTGGTTATAAGGTTAGATATCAACTGGTTATAGGGTTAGATATCAACTGGTTATAGGGTTAGATATGAGATGATTACAGGGTTAGATATCAACTGGTTATAGGGTTAGATATCAACTGGTTATAGGGTTAGATGTGAGATGGTTATAGGGTTAGATATCAACTGGTTATAGGGTTAGATATGAGATGGTTATAGGGTTAGATATGAGATGGTTACAGGGTTAGATATGAGATGGTTACAGGGTTAGATATCAACTGGTTATAGGGTTAGATATCAACTGGTTATAGGGTTAGATGTGAGATGGTTACAGGGTTAGATATGAGATGGTTACAGGTTTAGATATCAACTGGTTATAGGGTTAGATATGAGATGGTTACAGGGTTAGATATGAGATGGTTAAAGGGTTAGATATGAGATGGTTACAGGGTTAGATATCAGCTGGTTACAGGTTTAGATATGAGATGGTTACAGGGTTAGAAATGAGATGGTTACAGGGTTAGATATGAGATGGTTACAGGGTTAGATATGAGATGGTTATAGGGTTAGATATGAGATGGTTCCAGGGTTAGATATCAACTGGTTATAGGGTTAGATATCAGCTGGTTACAGGGTTAGATGTGAGATGGTTATAGGGTTAGATATGAGATGGTTACAGGGTTAGATATCAGCTGGTTACAGGGTTAGATATGAGATGGTTATAGGGTTAGATATCAGCTGGTTACAGGGTTAGATGTGAGATGGTTATAGGGTTAGATATCAGCTGGTTACAGGGTTAGATATGAGATGGTTATAGGGTTAGATATCAGCTGGTTATAGGGTTAGATATCAACTGGTTATAGGGTTAGATATGAGATGGTTACAGGGTTAGATATCAACTGGTTACAGGGTTTGATATCACCTGGTTACAGGGTTAGATATCAACTGGTTATAGGCTTAGATATAAGATGGTTATAGGGTTAGATATCAGCTGGTTACAGGGTTAGATATCACTGGTTACAGGGTTAGATATCAACTGGTTATAGGCTTAGATATGAGATGGTTACAGGGTTTGATATGAAATGGTTACAGGGTTAGATATCAGATGGTTATAGGGTTAGATATCAGCTGGTTATAGGGTTAGATATGAGATGGTTATAGGGTTAGATTCAACTGGTTATAGGGTTAGATATGAAGGTGGTTATAGTGTTAGATATCAACTGATTATAGGGTTAGATATGAGATGGTTATAGGTTAGATATGAGATGGTTACAGGGTTGGATATGAGATGGTTACAGGGTTAGATATCATCTGGTTACAGGGTTAGATATCAACTGGTTATAGGGTTAGATATCAACTGGTTATAGGGTTAGATATCAGCTGCTTACAGGGTTAGATATCAACTGGTTACAGGGTTTGATATCACCTGGTTACAGGGTTTAGATATCAACTGGTTATAGGCTTAGATATAAGATGGTTATAGGGTTAGATATCAGCTGGTTACAGGGTTAGATATCAACTGGTTACAGGGTTAGATATCAACTGGTTATAGGCTTAGATATGAGATGGATGGTTATAGGGTTAGATATGAGATGGTTACAGGGTTAGAAATGAGATGGTTACAGGGTTAGATATCAACTGTCTATAGGGTTAGATATGAGATGGTTACAGGGTAGATATGAGATGGTTATAGGGTTAGATATGAGATGGTACAGGGTTAGATATCAGCTGGTTACATTGTTAGATATGAGATGGTTACAGGGCTAGATATGAGATGGTTACAGGGTTAGATATGAGATGGTTACAGGGTTAGATATGAGATGGTTCCAGGGTTAGATATCAACTGGATATATAGTTAGATATGAGATGGTTATAGGGTTAGATATCAACTGGTTACAGGGTTAGATATCAACTGGTTATAGGCTTAGATATGAGATGGTTACAGGGTTAGAAATCAACTGGTTATAGGGTTAGATATGAGATGGTTACCAGGTTAGATATCAACTGGGTTATAGGGGTTAGATATCAGCTGGTTATAGGGTTAGATATGAAATGGTTACAGGGTTAGGATATCAGCTGGTTATAGGGTTAGATATGAGATGGTTTATAGGGTTAGATATCAACTGGTTATAGGGTTAGATATCAACTGGTTATAGGGTTAGATATCAGCTGGTTATAGGGTTAGATATCAACTGGTTATCAGGGTAGATATGAGATGGTTACAGGGTTAGATATCAGATGGTTACAGGGTTAGATATCAACTGGTTATAGCGTAGATATGAGATGGTTACAGGGTTAATATGAGATCGTTACAGGGTTAGATATCAACTGGTTATAGGGTTAGATATGAGATGGTTACAGGGTTAGATATGAGATGGTTACAGGGTTAGATATCAACTGGTTATAGGGTTAGATATGAGATGGTTATAGGGTTAGATATCAACTGGTTATAGGGTTAGATATCAACTGGTTATAGGGTTAGATATCAGCTGGTTATAGGGTTAGATATCAACTGGTTATAGGGTTAGATATGAGATGGTTACAGGGTTAGATATCAGCTGGTTACGGGGTTAGATATCAACTGGTTATAGCGTTAGATATGAGATGGTTATAGGGTTAGATATGAGATGGTTATAGGGTTAGATATGAGATGGTTACAGGGTTAGATATCAACTGGTTACAGGGTTAGATATCAACTGGTTATAGGGTTAGATATCAAACTGGTTATAGGGTTAGATATCAGCTGGTTACAGGGTTAGATATCAACTGTTAATAGGGTTAGATATGAGAGGTTACAGGGTTAGATATCAGATGGTTATAGGGTTAGATATCAGCTGGTTATAGGGTTAGATATGAGATGGTACAGGGTTAGATATCAAACTGGTTATAGGCTTAGATATAAGATGGTTATAGGGTTAGATATCAGCTGGTTACAGGGTTAGATATCAACTGGTTACAGGGTTAGATATCAACTGGTTTATAGGCTTAGATATGAGATGGTTACAGGGTTTGATATGAAATGTTACAGGGGTAGATATCAGATGGTTATAGGGTTAATATCAGCTGGTTATAGGGTTAGATATGAGATGTTTATAGGGTTAGATATCAACTGGTTATAGGGTTAGATATGAGGTGGTTATAGTGTTAGATATCAACTGATTATAGGGTTTAGATATGAGATGGTTATAGGGTTAGATATGAGATGGTTACAGGGTTGGATATGAGATGGTTACAGGGTTAGATATCATCTGGTTACAGGGTTAGATATCAACTGGTTATAGGGTTAGATATCAACTGGTTAGTAGGGTTAGATATCAGCTGCTTACAGGGTTAGATATCAACTGGTTACAGGGTTTGATATCACCTGGTA